>NC_085138.1:220440324-220740912 GCF_035046485.1 Aedes albopictus
TATTACTCAAGGCTTGACGCTTACCTGGGGGTTCCAAGAGATTCGGACGCATTTTCGATGACTCGAATGCTCGACTTACCGATGGTCCGCCAGATTGGCTTACCGGCAGCTTCAGCGGCCAAATATCGCTCGGTCGGCTGGCTCCTCCTACTGCCCCTTCTTGAGAAGGACTGTTAGGCTGCATCCGATCTTCCTGGGGAACCGTAAGCAGTGACCGATTTGTTTTCGGAATTGCACCGGTCTGCTTCACCATGCGCGACGTGCTCGCCGCTGGCTTTGGTGGCTGCAACTTCATTGTGCTGCTCGCGTCCGGCCGTTGAACCGATTCGTTGGTCGATGTACTGGTCTGGATCCCTTCCAGAATTTTCCGGCACAGTTCCAGTTGAGCTTGTAGGTCAACCAGGTCGTCGGGCGTAGGATTGGCGCGCTTCTCGCACAGCTCAACCCTAGCTCTGAGTTCCCGCAGGGCAACTTGGGGGTCTTTCATGCCTTGCAGAAGCTTCACTGAGTTCGGCTCCAGCGCCGTAAGTGGAATCGATACCACAACTGGAGCAGCCGACTTGGGAGTGTCAGATAGCGCCTTTGATCGACGATCGGACGATGCTAGCGGTGCACCGGGTGGGGACGGCGTCGCAAAGCGCTTGCTGGGAGCTGGTGGAGTCACTTCGTTGGTGGTACCACCGGTTAAACCGTCACCGTGATGGTTTTCTTCTTCCTCATCGCCGAAAGCTTTGTCAATCAGCTGCTGTTGTTCGTCTAGATGGCGCCGTTGCAGCTCGAGTTCCATACGGGCACGCTCCATTTGCTGTCTTTCCACCAACTGGCTGAGGCAGACGGAAAAAACCGACGTCGAACTGGCGCGGCTGGATTCGCTTTGCACCGTAATTGCGTCATCGGTGTGCTGAGCAGAACAGTCGCCACACACAAATGCTCGGCCGGCGACGCTTGCATTCACTCCGGCGCAAGTGAAGTGCTTCCAAACGTCGCAATGGTCGCACTGGACCATATCCTCCGCGCTATCTGGTCGTTGGCAATCGGGACAACTGGATTGCTCTCCATTTCGTCCTTTCGATCCTTCCTTGTCCTGACTTCCATCCATGTTGCCACGAATTTTTGAAGTTTGTCGGGTTTCGGGGCGTGAATTAAAGCCAAATCGGTTTTGATAGCGATTAGTGTATTCAGGTGCTTCAAACTATAAGAAGTTAAGGTTTGGTAAGTATAAATTCTCATATTTCATATATTCTACTTACAATTCGGTAAGCTTTTGTTGCTCACACGCCCTTATGGCAATCTAACCTCAATCGATCTTCGGATCGATCAATCGATCTTCAAACGGATCTTCGACCTATGGTAAGTATTTTGTTACATTTTCAGCTTTTATATACTGTTTCCTAATCAACTTACTTTTCTCTTTACAGGATCTTGCGATAACAGGATCAGCGGACTACGGACACGGATGTCATCGACGCGGATACTGACTCTCTTGGAATCTGAAATCGGGCAATCTGCAATCTGAGTTTATCGGATAATTGGGCAAACTGAGCTAACTAACCACAGGCTTTGTACGGAAATTCACTGAACTAATATTCACTGTAGTAATTCTATTAACTAGTTTTTTTTATAATCACTGCACAAAATGCCGTCTTAAACTTCTATCTTCTCTCTGAAACGTGTGATAACTGTGAGGAGCGAATAACCGGAAATGATCATTTGACAGGTAGACCCATTCGCGTGACGGCTGTCATTCGCATTGCCGCGGCGCTTTGAAAGCATAACGCGGCGCCTCCGAAACGGTTGGCGGCAGGGTTGCCAGCTGGTCACTTTCTGCGTCGACACTGTAACTGTTCATAGAGTGCATCAACAATTCTCAAATTTTGACTGTTTGTCAATCTATTATATATGCATCATTGGTACAAATTTGAGCCCGATTGGTTAATCTTTTGCGAAGCTAGAATCGTTTTCGTAAAACACTATTTTTCAGACAGCCTATTTTTGAACTGTCATATCTCAGAAACCAGTGAACCGAATTGAACGTTTATCAACAATATATTAGTGCTTTCCATGTTATCAAAACATAGGTACTTTTTAAACATTTAAAAAAGTTATCATGGATTGACATTTTTGGGGTTTTCTCGAAAAAATGTATTTTTTTTTTTACATCAATGGTTTCAGAGACAAGACAGATCAAAAATTTGTTGTCTAAAAAGTAGTGTTTTACGAAAACGGTTCTAGCTTCGCGAAAAATTAATCAATCGAGCCCAAATTTGTACCAATGATGCACATATAATAGGTTGACAAACAGTCAAAATTAGGCCATTTTTGATGCACTCTATGAAACGTTACAGCATGTTAAATATTTTTGAGAGAGAAAAAAAGTTGCCTATCGCAAACATTTTGGCCACCCCTTTTGCTCACCATGGCCAAAATAAACGACTAGCCAAATCTTCACCCTTAACCTTTCTAAAATTCCCGCAGAGATACGTACCAGTTTAGATTGGTGAAGTTAGTCCGGTCCAAAATCTTGAGACAGATTCCGTTGACGACCTTGGTGAACTGCGCATCGTCCGCGCTGCCGCCGAGTTTATTGTCCGCCATGAGCCCAAGCAGTACCGCTATAATACTTTTGATCGTGTTCACCGACAGATTCTTGCCCAACGTTTTCGAGGCAAAGAAGGAATAAATACTGTGCAGCAATGGTTGATACATTGCCAACGATTCCACCAAAGGCTTTTGTTGAAGGTACTGCAATGATAAAAAAGGTGTTTTATGACACAAACATCCATTGCGGAACATGTGGCGAAAATTTACCTTGAATTGTTGCAGTATATTTTGGATGTAGATTTCCTCGTAATCTCTTAGGACAGCCTGCTTTTCCTGTGATTCCAGAATATCCGATAACTCGTTGATAGATGCGTGGGCGGTGTAGGCGTCTGGACTTCCAATACCTCGGATGGTTTTCAGGAGATTCGGATCCAATTTGGGCAATGCATCCGCCAAGCTAGACAGAGGAAGAAACGATCACGAAATGGATTAGACCTTCCAATTCTTCCAACCTAGACGCCATGTAGAAAGGCAAGTCTTTAACGTACTTTGCAGTTGGTTTTGGCTTGTTCGGTCCACTGTAGGCTGGAGAACGAAGATGCGATGGCGGACTCATTGCATATTCTCGGGAGTGGGCACTCATCGGCCGGTGGAGGTTTCGCGCCAACAGTTGCCGGAACTTATCATCTGGATATGCAATGCCCCTCACTGGAATCACCTTGATCGAGTCGTAGATGAACGAAACATCGATCTGAGGCAAGTCAAGTTTCCGATGCTGATCGGCCTTAACCCAGTTGCACTCAATATCGGCAATCACATTTTCATCCAGCTTAAAGGGGCCACTAACTTTAGGAGGATTCACTTCCGGTGGTCTGGAGGGACGATTTAGCATTCGTGCAAGTCGATCAAGAGACAAAAGATAATCGTCCAAAGAGTGAGAGCGCAGTGAAAAAGAAAAAAAGGAAACAAATTACTAAATTGTATCGCATATGCTTAAAATTGATAGTGTTTAAAAGAAATGGAGACTGGACATTAGCGAGTTAGCGTTATTAATAATATGCTTGCAATTTTAATTTGTTTTTGGGTTGAAAGGTAACGCGGAAAAACATAGGGTTAGGGACAAAATTAGGTAATGCGAAAATGAAATTAGACAATAAACTAAACATAACTCCCGATCAACGATACAAACTTACACAATCCGAACAAATAAAAAGCCTTAACCAACTGCAAGTACCAATATAACAACATAATGATAAACATATTAAAATATAATGGGATGAAATTTAAATTAAATGGAATACTGTAACAAACTAAGATTGTGAGGGGTGCAGCATATATTTAAGTTATGCAATAAGTTTGTAATTCGCTAAACGATGACACTCGAATACTTGGTAGTTCGAAATTCCTTTACATGTTTACCATTCACCGACTATGGATTTTTATTGCCATTTGTAACACTATGGATTTTTTATTTTAATCTGAAACTCCCATGTTTAGGTAGATTATTTTTTATCGAAAAAAATAATTCTGGGAAGAATATGGCAACTCTTTTGTCAGCCGCTCTACTTCCTGGATCCGTACATTCAGCAGTTTCAGTATGGAAGCAACCACACGGATGAAGTCGGACAAGACACCGTTGCACCGTGCAGTACATTCCACGAAATTACCTTGAACTGTGCTTAAATGAGGTCGATGACTTTCTAAGCCTCAACATATTTGTACCTAATGTCTTCCTACACGTGTTCTTGATTGTGATGGTCCACAGTTTTTTTTTTTCGTATGAGCTCCAAATAGACAGACTTTTGACATTTTGTCGGCTTTATTCAGAATCGTGATAACAAAGGATCGTCCGGCATGAAATCTCGCGTGTTGTGGTTGAGGAGCCGCCCGGAACTCCTTGATGTCTTGAAGCGCCGTTCAAAACTCGCTGATTCGACGATTCAGTAGTCGAGCCCGTCGCTGAACTTCAAAATATACTCGAAGTGTGACTTCTAGTTGCCATCGTGGCCTGCCCAAAGATGCAGCAGATGATCCTTGGTGACTTTGAGGTATCGGAGAACCCTCATCGCTTCGGTTCAATGTCGGTTTGTTGAGTTGGTGAGATTTCTGCGAAGCAGGGAGACGGATTTTATCGCCTTTCTTATTTTTGCCAAGAGCGTCCGTCGACACATTCGTTTGGTCGAACTTTATTTGCCGCCATCACGACGCCTTTCGATTGATTGATTTGACAGAGGCCTTTCTTTAAACGCGCCACAGCGATGGTAGATTCTTTCCGAAGAATCCGGCAGCCCGCCATACCCATCCCATAACTTCCCTTTGAACAAGTATCGGAATGGGTAGTTGGTTTACCGAGAGCGTGGTAGCGTAGAGCGCAAAACCCAAGCAACAGTTTTGCGGCAGCTGCTAGGGTAAAAAATATAATTTGGACATGTATATAATTTGGACATGCACGGCGATGTATGCTTTGTTCCGGAGAGCTAATAAAAGTAGATACTTCTCAATATCGATTAATGGATCAAACAGACCCTATTCTGATGACTTACGTTGAAAATACGCTTAACAATTAAGTATTTACTTCAAAATTATCGAAAATGTTAATTATTTCACTAAAACCCCTCAAATGCACAGGTATGCAAGACGACATACACTTCACAGTCACATACATATTCACCTCAAAATCGTTGAATTAATAATTGTAAGAAATTTAAAAGCCTTATTGCATTGAAACATGTTCAATAAAGAAGCATTAGGCAGCCAATCTCTTAACATTCATCTAGAACGCTTAAAATAGGTGTTGTCCAAAATACATTACAAGTTTTCTACTGTAAATATATTTTGGTCATCTGACGAACTACATGGGGATGCTCTGCGATTGCATACTTGGAGGCGTTTTCTGTGGGTCTGGCGATATTTCCTCGATTTCAACAAAGACTGTAATAGTTATCAAAAAAGATGCCTGTTAAGCTGAGACATTTGATTATTTGCAAGAAAATATTTGTTAATTTATGCTACTTCCATGATTTAGCAGTATTCATGGCTAAACATTGAGATAATTGCCCTGTCCAAATTATATATGCATGAGGGTGTCCAAAACATATATTCGGTGTCCAAAATGCAATTCTTACAGGCGATCGGAAATTGCGATTTTCTCAGCTTAAAATGCTTTCGTTAAGTTTTTGTCACCAGGAACGCAAAGCACAATCATATTATAAGCGTATTGGTAGCTTTACAAAATAATCAATTGCTTTCTAAGGAAGCTAGGGGACGATTTTTTCAACGTTGTCCTCAGCCTGTCCAAAATACATGAATTACCCTAGAAGTAATTAAATTAGGCAATTCGGTATCACACCCTTTGATTCTTGAATAGCACACAACTTTTTTTTCCTTCCTGCGCTTGGTTGACAGCCGTCGCTTGTTAGTGCCATTGTGAGTCTCGTACGGAAAAGTGGAACTGCTCCCGTCGTCAGCGTTATGCCTGGTTTAGACTGTTCAATTGAAACGAGCATGTGAGTTGCAAACTTCTCAAAAAAAGTCTCTCTAATAAAGACAAATCAATCAATCAATCAACTTCTCAAAAATGTTCAATCCAATGGAATGACGTGTTTAGACTGAGCAAATGACTTGGGTGTCCACTTGCATGCTCTTGAATGCATCTCAGTTGAAGCAAGTGTTTATATTCTTCAACTCGTGCGGTGCGTAAGCAAACTGAATAGGACAGATCGGTGAAGTACTAGATTTGTACTGCCCATAACCGCATAACAGTAACATTCGACAGAAGTAGGCATTGGAGAAAATGGGACTCAAAGTTGCAAATTTTAATAGTATGGGAATGAACCGAATCTGTAAACATTTTTCATTAATTTGTAATCAATTGTTTAGCAACAAGATCTTCTACAGCACTTCTTGTATGCTGGACCTATTGTCAGACAATAAATCGGACTTAAGTATGATTGATGGCACGCATTAAAACCAGTATATTTTCCCAGTGTGACTGTTATGCGGTTACATTAGTTAATGATGGTCAATGAGACAAAACGACTTGGTGTTTATTTCACAAATCCTAGAACAAACTTGAAAATTTTATTCAGGTAGTCGAAAGTACTTGTAATTTGACGATGATCCCCGATAATAAGTTAATAACAGCAAAATATGCAAATGTTACAATTATGCAGTTATAGGCAGTGTAGTAATGAGCTGAATTTTAGTATGGTGAGAAGGTCAATTCTCCGTTTCTACAATGAAATGGTGCAAAACACGTGGGTATTATGATTCCTTGCCTAATTTGATGCTGTTTGAGCAAAACTTTGGGCAACAGTGTTGTTGTTTCCTCCATTTCTTGCAACATAAACAACATAGTTATCCAAAGTTTTGCTCGAACAGCATCAAATTAGGCAAGGAATCATAATACCCACGTGTTGCTGATTCTTTGTACGACCCCTTGGCCAAACATGGATGGCCATGTGCAAGAAAATCTTATGTATGGGAAGAAACGTCAAGTGAGCCGAGCCGAGACGGAGGCGATGGCTTCCTCTAAGAGAAATGTCATGTATGGTTAGAAGTAAGAAATACACGAAACGAAAAGCACGCCATTTTTGTAAATTTACTTTATTCCGAGAATTTTCTCGTTTTTTAATAGTTTTTCCGTCGGTTTTTTCTCGTCGTTCGTTTTGTCCACTTTCGCGTGTTGCTCCGTCGGTGAACATTTGGTCCTTCTGCTCCGGATAGCAGAGAATCCGCGACCGGTTCCTGACAATGGAAGCGCTTTTGAAGAAACGGCTCGTTGCCTTCGAGCGGCTGAAACGGGAACATGCGAGTGCAAGACAAGTGACGCTGGAAACACCAACCTTTGAGGTTAATGATCGGCTACAGAAGTTGGTCGAATTGCAGGAGAATTTCGATAAAATTCAGTGTGAAATCGAAGACGCAGCTACGGAGGAAGAATTGCCGTCGGTGCTCAACGTACGGGAGGATTACGAGAAACTGTTCTACATCACCAAAGGAATCTATGCCCGGTTGCTGGAAACAAAACAACCGCAAGGATCCTGCGGTGGTAGTAGTGATGCAACGTACATTGAACCCGAAACCGGACTCAAGGAAGCCGTTCGTGTGCTGCTGGAAACACAAAGAGCGTTGTTAACCAGGCAAGCTGCAGCTTCAACCACCGTGCAGGAGTTAGCTGACCAGCTTCGCAACATAAGGGGAGATCCAATCGACACGCAACTACCATCGTTCAGTCTGCCTACGTTCAAGGGCGACAGAAAGCAGTGGGCATCGTTCAAGGACATTTTTATCAGCAGCGTAGATAAGAAAAACCTTACGAATGCGCTCAAGTTGCAGCTGCTCATGTCTCACCTTGAGGGGGAAGCAAAAAGCCTCGTTAGTAGTTATGCAATCACCGACATCAACTACAAAGAGGTGTGGGATACACTTGTAGAGCAGTACGACAAGCCGAAGTTTGCTGTTTCGGCGCTTGTCCAGGAATTTTGTGACCAGCCAGTAATCAAAATAGCGAATCTCGTGAATCTACGGAAGCTCGTATCGACCTCTGACGAGGTGATACGCCAGCTAAAAGCCATGGGCGCTGCTTACGAGTCCAGAGACCCCTGGCTCATCCATATCGTCGTGAAGAAATTGGATGAGAATTTGCGTTCCCAATGGGCATCACACATAGTGGATATCGACAACCCTACTTTCGACGAACTGCTCAAATTCCTCAAGCGAAAATGTGACACCTTTGAGACCTGTGCTGCATTCGGCAGTAAACATTGGGAACCTGTCAAGAAGGAGATTTTTAAAGAAGAGCGGAAAAATCCAACAGTGAAGAAAGAAATCACCAGTTTCAGTGTCACTCAGCCATCTTGTCCAGTGTGCTCTTCGGGAGATCACGGAATCTACCAGTGCTCTACGTTCAAGGAGGCATCAGTGAAGGAGCGGCGGGAAATAGCACAACGGATGCGGCTCTGCTTCAATTGTTTACGCTCAAACCACTGCGCGAATTCGTGTCCGTCAAGATCTGTGTGCCGTACATCAGGTTGTCAACAAAGACACCACACCTTGTTGTGTCCCGTTGACAAATCGGAGGTGACCAGCAACGTCTCCACAGTCGAGGACGAATCGGTTACAACCTGCGACACCGAAGACAACAATGAACTTGTATCCTGTGCGTCGAATGTCAAATCAAGCAAATCGACTACTTCGATCTTCGTTGCTACGTTGCCGACAGCTGTTGTTCGCGTCCAGGGAAAGGATAAGCAGTTCCATGAAGTCCGAGCCATGATCGACAGTGGTTCCCAATCGTCGCTAATTTCAGAACATTGTGTCACCGTTCTTGGATTGGAGAGAGACAACGCCAAGCTGATAGTTTCTGGTGTTGGTAATGGAGCAAAGGAGACAACGCGAGGGGTAGTGAATCTGGACATTTCCTCACGATTTGATGACAATCTGATCTGTCGAACGAAAGCGTACGTGTTGAGCAAGCTGTCAACGAATCTACCAAGTCGAGAAATTGATATCAGCCGTCTAAAGTGCCTGGATTCATTGCGGCTAGCGGATCCGCATTTTGGCAGACCAAGTAAAATTGACCTGATCCTTGGAGTAGATGTGTTTTTGTCCGTTGTTGAGGATGGAAAAGTAAAGGACGAGATGGGAGTTCCAGTGGCATTGAATTCCGCTTTCGGTTGGATTGTTGCTGGTCAAGTCGGGGTGACAAATGATGTAATATGCAACACTGCAATTGTTAGTTTGTGCACCGAGTTGAATATTGATCAAACGCTCCGGCAGTTTTGGGAAGTTGAGGAGATAAACAAGCCGAAGCCTAGAACGCCGGAAGAACAGAAAGCTGTCGACGTGTTCCAAGCAACGCACCACCGTGAAGAATCAGGAAGGTTTGTGGTGAGCCTCCCCTTCGACGAAACCAAACCACCACTAGGGGAATCGCTTCCAGCAGCCATTCATCGACTGAACGCAATGCACCGAAAATTTGCAAGCGATCCTGTTTTCAAGAAAATGTATTGTGACTTTATGGCTGACTATTTGGAGCTTGGTCATATGGAACGAATACCCGACAATGAGATCGAGATGCCATCGAATCAAAGGTTTTACTACCCACACCATGCAGTTCTGCGAAGTGAAAGTCTAACAACCAAGCTGCGCGTTGTTTTTGACGGCTCAAGTAAAACGGAAACTGGTGTATCGTTGAATGACCGTTTGTTGGTGGGTCCAAAAATTACCGAAGATGTCCCGGTGGTTTTTTCCCGCTTCAGAACCTACGTCGTCGCATTCACAGCTGATGCAGAAAAAATGTACCGACAGGTAAAGGTGCGCAAGGAAGATGCCGACTATCAGCGCATTGTGTGGTCACCGGAGCCCGGACAACCGCTCGAGCACTACAGGCTTCTAACTGTCACGTACGGCAGCTCGTGCGCTCCATACTTGGCGGTGGAATCCCTCCGACAGGCAGGTCGGGATAGTCAGGCGCAGTTCCCGGATGCAGCAGATCGTATATCGAAGAACTTTTATGTGGATGATCTACTATCGGGTGCCAATACACTTGAAGAAGCAGTCAAGCTCAGGAACGAGATTATCCAGGTAACATCAGCGGCCGGGTTCACTCTACGGAAATGGTCATCGAACGATCCTCGCCTATTCAACGAGAGTGCAGAAGCAGACGCAGCAGTCCCGCTTCATTTGACACCCGAAGCTGACGCTGTCAAGGCGTTGGGTATACAGTGGTACCCCGAGACCGACACTTTTGGATACCAATTGAAAATGGACCTCGATAAGCGGAACACGAAACGTCAAATGTTGTCAGATACAGCTCGACTCTTCGACCCGTTGGGCTGGCTGGCACCAGTCATCGTTCGCATTAAAATCCTCTATCAATCGTTGTGGTTACAAGATTTGTTGTGGGATGACCCACTACCGGCGGCGGTAGAAATCGAATGGAACAACATCAAGGCAGATCTGCAATCAATCGAAAAGATTCGTATACCGAGATGGATTCCCAACCATGGAGGAAAAGTACAGCTTCTAGGATTCGCTGACGCCTCGGAGGCTGCATACGCTGCAGTCGTATACGCTCGATCAACTGATCAAAATGGCAAGGTTTTCGTTTCCCTGGTGGCAAGTAAAACAAAAGTTGCACCTATCCAACAAGTGTCACTTCCACGGTTGGAACTCAACGCGGCGGTGCTGCTCACTGACCTCATGAAGTTACTTCTTCAGTCTTTGTCGCATTTGGAGGTAACATGTTTTGCTTGGACTGATTCGGAGATCGTTCTTGGATGGCTATCGTCACATCCGAGAAAATGGAAAACGTACGTTGCCAATCGGACTTCCACGATTTTGGAGTTCCTCCCCCGAAGCTCCTGGAACCACATTGCATCGGGCGACAACCCAGCCGACTGTGCATCACGAGGTTTGTACCCGAAGGATTTGGTGGAATTCAACTTATGGTGGAAAGGTCCAACGTGGTTATACCAAGCTGACGAAACTTGGGAGCATCAGTCTGTAGCAGAGCCTCCGGAAACGGTTCTCGTAGAACAAAACTGCTCATCGCAGTGCCTGATGGTTACAGAGCTAGGACCGATGACTTCCTACGAAGTGGAAAGCTACCTGTTGAACCGGTTTTCATCACTCAAGATGGCACAACGGGTTTTTGCGTGGATCAACAGATTTAAGTCCAACCTGTCGGCGAAAATGCAACGTGGCGAACGTGTCAGTGGCGAATTAGATCCGTTGGAGCTACATGAAGCAAATCTTCAGCTTGTTAGGTGTGCTCAGCATGCCGAGTTTCAACGAGATATACAGTGCCTGAAAAAGGGAGATCCATTAGCATCTAAAAGTCAAATCAAGTCTCTGTTTCCGTTTTTGGATGGAAATGGAACTCTTCGTGTAGGAGGACGACTACAGAATTCGGACCAACCATTCGAAATGAAGCACCCCATGATTTTGCCTAAGGTTCACCGTTACACGGAACTTCTGATCACCGCTCTGCATATCGACAACCTACATGCAGGACCAACCTTGGTGATTGCTACGCTCAATCAAAAGTACTGGATTCTTGGGTGTCAAGCAGTTGTACGCACTATCATCAATAACTGCGTGCGATGTACTAGGTGGAAGGCCAAAACCGCGAAGCAGCTTATGGGATCCCTACCAACGGTGAGGATCGCAGGAGGACGTGCCTTCAAAAACGTAGGCGTCGACTACGCAGGTCCCATTGTCTTGAAAGCTAGCGTTGTAAGAACAACAAAGACAATCAAAGGTTATATTGCAGTGTTTGTTTGTCTTGGGACCAAGGCTATTCACCTGGAAGCCGTTACGGACTTGTCGTCAGGTGCCTTCATTTCTGCATTGAAGCGTTTTTGCAGTCGTCGTGGCTTGCCCAGCCAAATCTGGTCCGACAATGGAACGAATTTTGTTGGCGCTGACCGCCAACTGAAAGATCTTCTACAGTCTGTCAGCTTTGGCTCTGAAGTTGATCATTTTTTGAGTGGCCTCGGAGTGAAGTGGACCTTTATAACGCCGTCAGCTCCCCATATGGGCGGAATATGGGAGAGTGCTGTGAAGAGTATGAAAAAGCATCTTCGCATCGTCCTTGGCAAACAAACAGTGACCTATGAGGATATGACGACAATACTAGCACAAATAGAGGCGTGCTTAAATTCACGCCCACTGTGTGCACTGTCTTCATCAATTGATTCTTGCGAAGCTTTAACCCCTGGTCATTACGTCATTGGACAGCCACTAAACCTTATTCCTGAACCGAGGGTAACGGACATCCCCGAGAACCGCCTCGACAAATATCAACGCTTGCGGAGAGTCGTCGAGGATCTCTGGGACCGTTTCAAGACCGAGTACGTTACATCGTTGCAAACAAGAAACAAATGGCAAGCATCCGAAGAAAATCTGAAGGTGGCTGATTTGGTGCTGGTGAAGAACGATAGTGCTCCGCCAGCGTATTGGGAACTCGCTCGCGTGACAGCGCTCCATCCAGATCGAAGCGGAGTAGTGCGTAACGTGACACTACAGAGAGGCCAAACAACATATCAACGACCTGTACACAAGCTGGTGGTGCTGCCGGTAAATTGAGGCATCCGCCTCAAGGCGGGGTGTGTGTTGCTGATTCTTTGTACGACCCCTTGGCCAAACATGGATGGCCATGTGCAAGAAAATCTTATGTATGGGAAGAAACGTCAAGTGAGCCGAGCCGAGACGGAGGCGATGGCTTCCTCTAAGAGAAATGTCATGTATGGTTAGAAGTAAGAAATACACGAAACGAAAAGCACGCCATTTTTGTACATTTACTTTATTCCGAGAATTTTCTCGTTTTTTAATAGTTTTTCCGTCGGTTTTTTCTCGTCGTTCGTTTTGTCCACTTTCGCGTGTTGCTCCGTCGGTGAACACCACGCTTTTTGAACAATTTCATTGCAGAAACGGAGAATTGACCTTCTCACCATACTAAAATTCAGCTCATTACCACAAATCTAGTACTACACCGAAGGTGCCCCATTGAATTCAGCTCATTTGACAGATGACTTGAATTCAACTCACATGAATCGCGTGTTCAGACGGGGCAAGTGAGATGATTTCGTTTGACTTGAACAAAAAAGTTGAACATGTTCAACTTTCGTTCAAGTCAAGTCAGTTGCTCAACTGAGATAAACGCTGGTGTTTACACGTTCAATTCGCATTCAATAGACCATTCCCGTCTGACCTAACCCCCCTTTTTTATATTTTTCTTTGAAAGACAATGGGTTTTAATGAACATTGCCGTTTTTAAATAATTTTTATATGTATTCCTGATTTTCATACAAATTTTTGAAAATTCGAAAAATCTCTCCAATTTGAAATTAAAATCGCTGTGCGAAGTAGTGTGTACACCCCTGGGATGTGGAGATGGTTTTCAGTGTGGAGAATATGCTCCCAACCCTGCCGTCATTTTGACATGTTTATATTTCGAAATGTCAAACTCCCATCACACCTCCTGCCGGAGGATTAGCTGGAATCTGGAAACAATTCAATAAGCCACCGTTTGAATAATATCCGTGGCCAGCGAAAAATACATCCTTGGAATGCCTGAAGGTACCCGAGCACCCACAAAACCGGAATGATCGCATCTCTGCCAGCCCTCCACCGATCCCAGGACCACAACTCCCAGTGCAAACGAGCACTTAACAGATAACGCACCGCCAATCTGAATCCGATAGAAAACCGTCGGAGGCACAATCATCTCAGCCTCGCGGGCACCTTGACGGCATTCTACTTAATGACACCTATTACGGAGGTCCTACCCCTGCCCATCACTTCAAAATTTGGTCAACCCCATCATCTCCGGTGGCAATTCCTGGAGAAATCCCCGGTTGGAATTTACGGTGGTGTCCGTAGAAGGAAGTCTTGTAGAAGTCTTGAAAAATAACTCCTGGAAGAATCGCCAACGAGAACTCCTGGAGGAATCTCCAGCAAGAACTCTAGAGGGAAATCCTTCCGGCATTTTTAAGTGGATTTATTCCACAGTATCTTCTTGAAAAATATTTTGAAATCCTCTGCAGAATTTCTGGAGGATTAACAAGTGGGAATCGTGAAGGAATCTTTGAAGTAATTTCTGAAGGTTTCGCTGAAACATTAAATTTTATGAATGAGTCTCTGAAGAAATAACTGAAATAAAATTAAAAAAACGATTTCCTGAAAAAATCCAGGAATTCCTGGTAGATCCCTACGTGAATCCTACGAAGTTTAAAAGGAATCTGAGAATGAAATTCTAGGGGAACTATAAAAGGATTTCCCAGAGAAAGCGTGTTCAAAAGGAATCCGAAAGGAACTCTAGAAAGAATCTTGAAAGAAACTTCTGGAGGATTCCCCAAAGGAACTCCTGGATGAATATTCTGGAAGAATCCCGAAAAGTATTCATTGAGGAATCATATAATTTCTGGAGGAACTCCGGAAAGAATTTCTGGAGGGTCCATGGAAGAAATTACATTCAGGAATCCCGAATGAAATACCTAAATGCTTTTCGGAAGTAACTCCTGAAGAAACTTCTAAACCAATTCCCTAAAGCGACTTTTAAAGGAACTCCAGTAGAATTTCCTATAGAAATGCCAGAAGGAACTAATATAGGGTATCCAGAAAAGACACCTGGAAAAAATCCGGAACAGATTCCTAGAGGTATCCCAGATGGATCTCCTGAATGAATCACAGAAGGAGGAATTTCTTCTGAAGGTATTCCAGGTTGCGTCTTTAGAGGATCTCCAGATGAAAGAATCAAGGATAGCATTCCTGGCGGATGATATATTTTAGGAGGAATGTCGAACGAAATTCGTAAGAGAATCCCGAATATAATTACTAAAACAATCTCGATTCTCAAATAAATCATCAAGAATCCCGAAAAAACTTATAGAAAAATTCAGAAAAAAAATCCCAGAAATATCTCTAAGAGGGATTTTTGGAGGAATGCCGGTTCCTATAAAAAAAACCTGGAGCGAGCGATCCAGGATAAAACTCCTGACGGCATCTCCAATGAGATTCCTGGAGGTAGCCCCGATGAAGGAACTCTGAGAGGAATTTTGAATGAAATGCCATAAAATTCTTCTTGACCGATCCTTGAAGGAACTCCTGAAATAATTGCAGAAGGGATTTCAGGAGGCATCCCGGATAAGATTCCAGGTGCAGGAATTTTTGCAAGAGTGTTGAAAGGAATACTGTATGGCATAAGTTCCCTAACTTTTTGGGTGAGTGACCCCCATTTGCTAGTAGACGTGCTTTAAACGACCCACCAAAGAAATTCCCTCATTTGTTGTCTGTTACAGTAAATTATTCAACTGTCCTTCGCGACCCCCTGGGGGGTCGCGAGCCACAGTTTGGGAAACTATGCTGTATAGGATTTCTATTAGTAAAATTTCGAAACGAACACCTGGAGTAGTTTTGAAAAGAATATCAGAAAGTCCGCCGGGAGGAAATCCTGAAGGAATCACAAAATGGACTGCAGTATAGAAATTTCTGGAGGGGCCTATGGAGAAAATCCAGGAAGTTATTCTTAAAGTTATACCAGATTTTATTATTACTATTTATTAACGACACTTTACCATTATTGTGGCATTCGTGTCAATTATACCAGATGGAAGGGTAGAATCCCTTGTTAAATATTTCGAAAAGAATCATTAAAAGTACTTTTAGAGATTTCGGAATTAACCCAACATCACCAGTAACTACATGTTTGTATCCGTTCTGAATTGCTCTCTCCGTGATATTAATAGATTTATTCAGGAATTATAGGTAAGCCAAGGTGAATAAATTGGCCCTAAGCATTCTTCTTCAGCACTTCGCTGCGGCCAAAATCGTCTTAGCTTTGAATTTGGCATTATGTACGAATTAGCATTCAATGTATCCTATAGATCCACATAAATTTGTTCCGTTCCCAGTGTCATCACAAAAAACAGTCTTCGCATAACGGGACACACTAACGTGCGGTCCAGAAGATCCGCGCCACGTATGGATTGGGTTACGATTCATACCCGGCTTCGCTGTTCTTCGATTCGAACACGTAATGCACCTGGCCGTCGTTGTCCGCTCAGATTTTGCATGAGAGAAGTCGACCTGCAGGAAAACACTTGATGAACGGTTTCAAAAACAAACTTTCTTGGCCAGGGCGGCTCCGCGGAATATCACTTACGGGTGGCTTAGTTCCAGTCTCGGTTCCAGTGTTCCATTGGGGGGATGTATTCGCGTGGTCTTATATCGAGCAGACCGTAAACTTCCTATCAACAACCATTTAAATCCAGAATAGAAATCGAAAAAGTATGCTGGCCACATCAGATTCTTCGGAACCGCTTTTTTTTTTGTTGCGTCGTTTTGAGGGCGGACGGCAGCAGAGCAAAACAAAAATATCAAACGTCAATTTTGACAGCCAGCTGATTGAAAATTCTCCGCATCTCTCCAAACAAGCTATAGGGGAGAAAGGGGTTCATCGGGTTTTGTGGAAAAATATTTTAGAGGAGAGTATAGGGCTAAAGTGCTACTTCGCAGGTTTTTCATTGTTTTTCAATAGTTAGAGACTTCAAAACATATGGGTTCTTTGGGAAAGTTTACTCAATAAATTGTCGGAAAGCCGTAGAGCACATAAAATTTTTTGACGGGAATGGTCTATTGGGCATTTTCCATTGACTTGAATCAAGTCACGTGCTCCATGTAAACCAGGCATTATTGTCGTTACTCGTGCTACTTGGTCCAAAATGGAAGCTGTTTTGGTTTGGTGTTCAGCTTCGGCGCGCGTCTGCTTCTTGACGCTATTTCGATGAACGTATCAGTTTCATCAGGGGTAGATTGAGCCGACTGGCTACTGTTCATCGGTGGAAAATTAGCTTCAGTGAAGATCGGTTCGCTGAAAGAAGTGATCGCAGTTGCTATCGCAACTGTTTTGTTCGTGGGTTCGGGTACGATAGTCTCGACGCATCTCTGCTACGGATGTGCTAGTTTTGTGTTTGAGTCTCCATAGATCTTGCATCAGCAGCTTTGCTGTCGTAATCACAGGACCAAGATACCCACATGGATCGAAAAGCTGACCAATGGCAGAAAGTACATTGCGCTTGGTCGGCAATGCGCTCGTCACCTTACCATGGAGTGGACTAACGTTGAAGGTGAAATAGTCGTCGTCAGGGTTCCAAATGACGCCAAGGGTCCTGATGACGTTATTGATGTCGGCTTCCTCGAAATCGAAAAGTGTTTCTTGAAGTTCGGATGGAATGATGTTACGAACGATTTTACTATTGGTGCAGAACTAATGGATTCCAAAGCCCCCTCGTCGCAGTAGCTCAGTGAGTTGCTCGTAGATTACAATCACCTCTTGCTCACTGTTACCTCCTGTGAGGAAGTCGTCGATGTAACTATTTTCCACAATGACTCTGGATCCAAGCGGTAACTCGGCAGCTTCATCTTTCGCCAACTGCATCAACGTGCGCGTTGCCAAATAGGGGGCACTGGCGCAACCGTACGTAACGGTTGTCAGTTCGAATGCAGCTATTTCGTTGTTAGAGTTGAGCCACAGGATACGCTGAAACTTTCTGTCGTCGTTATGTACTTGCACCTGACGGTACATCTTCGGAATGTCGGCGGTTAGTACCACAGGATAGCAGCAGAATCGAAGAAGAATCGTGATGAGATCGTTTTGCACTGTCGGTCCTACCCCCAAAGCATCGTTCAGCGATATACCAGATGTGGTCTTCGCCGACGCGTCGAACACTACACGGATTTTTGTACTCGAGCTTGACTCCTTGTAGACCGCGTGATGTGGTAGGAAGTAACAATCATCGGGCTGACCGTGAACTTCAACCATATGGCCAAGTGCTAGGTACTCTGCCATGAATTCGGAGTAGCGCTTCCTTTTTTCTTCGTTCACGAACGATCGCAGGAGTCGGTTGAATCGAGATCGGGCCGATTCCAACGAGTCACCTAGTTGACCTTTGTTTTCGTTAAACGGTAGTCTGACAACATACCGACCCGTTTCGTTGCGGGATACTGTTTGTTCATAGTGCTTTTCGATGGCTTGTTCCGCTGGTGTGTATGGTGATGCTTCGTTGCACGCCTCTATCTCCCAGAACCTCACAAGTGTGCGGTTAAGTTGCTCTTCAGCATGGTTGAACTGGCATACGCTACATGCGGGACCGGTTCGGTTGACCTTGACTGGACCGCTTACAATCCATCCAAGTTGCGTTTCTACCAACATCGGTGTTCCGCCAGCGAGTTTCATGCGGCCGCCCTTGAGCAGCTCGAAAAATAGTTCAGCACCGATGATCATCTGGATTTCGTCCGGAGCATGGAACGACGGATCCGCCAAAGCGATGTTAGCGGGTATGTTCCAGGAGCGCGTGTCCACCTTTGTGACGGGCAGGTTAGCAGTGATCGTCGGCACGACCAGGAAATCTAGAACTGCGTCAAATGAATTAACGCGTGAGCTGATCTTGGTACGAAGTTTATACTTAACTTGGGTTGCGGCGTTATTGACGCCGCTAATCGGAATATTGACATGTTGTAGGATGACGTTGAGCTTCTTCGCAAGTGCCGCACTGATGAGGTTGGCATCGGAGCCGGAATCCAATAGCGCACGGCATAGCACCCGTCTGTTGCTGGCATCGCAAACAAGTACTTCTGCCGTCGAAAGGAGCACTTGTTTCGTCATGCCCGTACGGGCACAATTCACCGATTCTTGCGTTGGTTCATCATTTTCTGGATCTTCTTTTGCGACTGGTTCTACTTTCACGGCAAGTTGGCTAACCTGCGGCTGTGTGGTCGTCGATTTTTCTTCATGGAGAAGGCTGTGATGTCTACGCTTACATGTTCGGCAGGTCCTTTCTGAGTTGCAATCTGCAGTACGATGCCCACGCCGTAGACAATTGAAACAGAGGCCAGCTTGTCTCACTTTGGTGTATCGGTCGCTCACTGTGAGATTCTCGAATACATCGCACTTGTAGATTACATGATCGCCGTTGCAACATGCACACACTTCGTTGGATTGCGTTGAAGTTTGTGCAACATTCCTGGCTTGGGCGGGCTTCTGGTCAATGAATTTTCCTCTTTGCTTGGTTGGAGCCGGTGGGTACTGCTCGTAGCTTTTCATCTTCTGTAGTATGCGGCTCCGGTCTCGAAGGAAGTCGATCATATCAGTGTACGAAGGTAACTCATCAGCCGGAATCTGCGACTCCCACAACTTCCTGGTTTCCTTGCCCAATCGTTTCGCTACTACATTGACCAGGATCATCTCAGAGAGTCCTTCAACGGGTAACGATCGGTTCTTCGGTGCGTCAACGTGTTTCATGCAAGCATCAAGCAAGTTCCGCAACTCAGTAGCGTTCTCACTCGTCATCTTGGGCAACGAGAGTAGAGCGTCTATATGGGTATCGATGATGAGTCGCTCGTCCTCGTAGGTTTCCTCAAGCATCTTCCACGCTGATTCGTAATCGTTGTTGTTGATTACGTCTTGGTCTATCTTACCGGCAGCGCTTCCGACCAGCGAATTCTTCAAGTGGTACAGTTTGATGGCCGGGGATTCGTGGGGATACCTGTTCATTATAGTTTTGAATATACACTTGAAGGAATACCAATTTTCAAGGCTGCCATCGAATGTTGGCAGTGGTACCTGTAAGTGAGGCATCGAGTTGTTCACTGCCACCGGTTGCTGCGGTACGAAAACAGGAGCTAACGCACTCATTCTTCCTCGTTGTTTTTCTTCTTCTGCCGCGTTCCACTTCGCGACTTCCGTTTGGATGTACACAAACAACTCGTTATGCAGCTCTTCGCAGCGGAAGTGATTTTGCTTGTGTTCATCTCGCTGCTCTCGCGGAACAAGGTCACAAATTTCGACGTACGTTTTCTGCAACTCATCGTTACACTGACGAAGCGTCTCCAGTTGTAGCTTGAGCCAGTGAATGTTGACGTTCTGCTTCAAACTCTCACGTATCCGGAGCATCCGCTCCTTCACCAGATCACGATGATCGAGAATTCTGTCCAGTTTCTTCGCCATTTCTTTGTTCACTTGTTTTTGCTTTTGCTTCTGTACGGACTCGTAAATCGCCGCCGGTGTACCACTCACAGAACCAAGCAGCTTTCTCGGGTGTTTACTCCGTAGCGTATGAGGAGTTTCTTCGGTCATGGGACCACCACTTTTCACTGTTCGTTCACAAATCGTTCAAGTTTATTCAGGGAATTCCCTTCACTTAGAATCCGTGTTTCAAACACGATCATACATGTTTCGCGTACGCACAACACACTGCACTGACGCGTCGCTCGGCGTCGACGCCGATTGAATTTTCCACAAGGTGGAAATCAGAAAGTTCTCTCGTTTTACCGATATTTCCCCACAAATCAACAAAAAACCATCCCAAAAACGGTCATCTGGCTCGAATGGACCAAAATGTTCGGGAAATAGATCGGAGGAATTGGTTTTTCTGAGGATTTGCAAATGAATCGAAACACTGCGTGTGAACTGTTCAACGTATTTATTCCAACTGAAAAATTGACTCTTTTTCTTCTCTTTCTCTCCACTCATGTTCGCGCCGAGCGCGCGTCGTCCGATACTGGGGGGTCGCTCGATGTAACTCTACACGCCGCATCAACCAGGGTGCTTCTAATTTGGCCACTCCCATAAGAAATACACGTAATTGGCTGCGACAAGGCTTCTATTTTGGCCAGTGCCACTTTTAATACAAAAATCAAGTATTAGCTTGATTTCTGCATTTTTTTAATAAATTATAGATCGAAACCTTTCATTTAACGCATTGGTAGTTTTCATTGGATTATTGGTTATTTGTATAAAAATGATTTCCCTTAGACTGGCCATAACCGGTGCCCACACCCTACCTGTTGATATCACACGTGGGAAGCAATTTCGGTGGACTGTAATTTCTCGTCACGATATGAAAACACGTCTGGTTTGACGAAAATCCGTTTTTATACTACTTTTGCAGTGTTACAGGAAATGATTATTTCATAAATGCACTAAACTAGAAATGCCTCAAAACGAATCAAACGAGTTCATTGTTACACTGGAAGAAATTTTCCCCCGTTTTCTATTCTAAACAGTGCCATTTTGTAAAAAGTAGGAATTGAAAAATAGGCATTCAAAATTTCGTTTTCATGTAAAACAGTAATTTAAAAAAAAAAATCGATCATCTCAAAACTTACACAGATTGCTTTGCATCCCAATAAACAAAACTGTTAAAAATATTATGTTTACTAAAAAAATCAGTTTTGTGTTACAGGATACACAAATTCATGATAAGACTGTTATGCGGATACTTTCAATATGGGACGCTCATGGTTTGGTATTTTTTGTCCTCCATTGAGATAGTGATGAAAATTCAAATGGGACTGATATGCGAGTGGGGTCAGCATAGTTCTACTTCACATTGATTATGTTGCACTATCCCGTATGGTTCTGTAGGGGTAGGCGGGGCATTATGGACACCCGGGGCAGAATGGACACCCTCAATATTTTGAAATATGCGAACTTTTTTGAACTTTTAATGAATGGAGAATATAGTCCATTTGTCTAAAACGTAGTTTCAGGAAAGAAACATTCGAAATTAAAATTATACTTGATTTTACACGAAAAAGTTGCGTCCTCCGTTTTTTGTGCATGGAAATTATAATTTTCACACTATCTAAAATAAGATTTAGTGATTAATTTATTGCAGGTCGATTAAAACCTGATATTTCTAGAACACATGCAAGTAGTTTTGCTGTATCTACATACTTAACATGTTTATATTTTCTTCTTTATTATATCAAAAATCAAGTTTGGAAATATCTTCTGCTGCCGGGGCAAAATGGACACTCACCTTTTTGAAAGAAGCGGCAAAGGAAAAATATAAGCTAAATCACAAACCAACCAAATTCTTCGATTTCGGTACATTTCCGGTTAAATGTTCATTATAGTAGACATAGGGTGAAACAAATTGGTCAAAAAACGACAGCAGTGGAAAATAGTTGTTCTAGGCACAGCTGTACATGACAACAAAAACGAAGCTTTATCCAAAACAGCCTGAATTTAAATTAACTGAACAAAAATGAACTACTTCGGCGTATTATTCAACCAAAATAGTTGTTTTGTAATGAAATGACTTTATAGGTGTAAATAATGTACGAAATTCGTAAAAGTCTCATGGTGTCCATATTGCCCCATGGGGGTGTCCATTCTGCCCCGTATGCTTGAAGACGGTCATGAAAAACTAACATTTTTCGTAACATTTTTTAAAGTGGATAAATCATTTTTCTTCGTGAGCATTCTTATGCAATAGATGCTAAATAGACTTTAAAAGGATACATGTATCAAAAAACTAAACTTTTTTGACATCTTGCCAGGTAAAGTTGGCAAAAACCTTAGGGTGTCCATAATGCCCCGCCTACCCCTATGTAAAAGTAAAAAATAAATAAACACAGCGACAAAAATGGTCTCAGATTGAACACATCAACACACAAAAACAGCAAACAGCGACCCGACCAACTGAAGCCTTCACCTTCATCTATCTACAATACTAACTTAGAACATTCCGGAATGTCCGGATCTCCTCGAGGTCTTTTGTTGGCGACTTCACTCTCGTCACTGCCCATTAACGAAACTAATATGCCAACAAGTCCCGAGCCGCCATCGTCGAACGTTCTTATGTTATTGTTAAACATAACCGATCTACGCTTACTTTATACGGGGGTAAAACGGATGGTGATTGAGCGAAAAAAAGCAATGGTGTGCACGATGAATGGGTCAAACTTGGTGGTGGCAGCAAACTTCAAACTTTTGACAAAGCGTTCAAACTCAGGACAACATACCAAAAAAGATCAACTTACAACGTGGCATAAATGCACATTTTAACGCGAAAGAGATTGAAACCAGATAAAATCAAATGCTGAGGAATGAAATTAATATTTTCTCAAAAATACCTTTGACGTTTGTGATCCCCCTCTTTCTTTATTAAGCCTTTCGTTCAAGTCTCATGAAAATCCAAGAGCAAGGCTATACGAAATCCTGGTCACTTGTAAGGTATTTTGCTTAATGACCATTCGACATTTTTTTCAAAACCCCGTAAATAGCAACAATGTTTTCTTGTTTGTTCTAAAGCGATGGAAGTTTTCAAAAAAAGAAGAAGTTCGCGAACAAAACTGTGCATTGTCGATCTTTTTGATATGTGACCTTTAGTTCAAGCTGGCGTACTTACCGCGCGGGTAACGTTTCCACAGGTTGTTCCACCGGAACCGGTTCCTCTTCCTCTTCGGCAACTTCAGCCTCCACAACGTTAACTTCCGTAGCAGAGGACACTTTGACTATTTCTATGGTGCTTGCTGGTTTCTTGACGGCCGTTTTCTTCGACCGCTTGATACGTTCGTCCAGCATGGACAGATCCTTCTCCGACAGTTGACCGATGAGTTTGTACACCTTTTCGCCGGCAAGGAAGTACGCTTGCACCACTGCATTTAACGCCGCATTACGCACGGAGTTATCACGATCCGAGATGTGCTTGGCGATTTCTTTCAGTGCAGCCTGTAAAAGAAAGTCATTTATAATGCTCACAATGCTGATAAAAATCCTCGGGCATACCTGTTGTGTGGGTTGACAAACCGACAAACCGTACGTCTCAATCAGAAAGCCCAGTTCATCCAAGCATTCCGCACGTTGTCGCGCATTTTTCGACTTGAGAGCATCCATCACAAACACGAAAACTTTCGCAAAGGGATATACCAAGCAGATCTGCCGTAAAAGAGTTCGAACCCCGTTGCGTACCACATCTTTTGGATCGCCTATCTTTGTCAACAAATGAGGCACAAAAGAGCTGCCTTCGTTTTCGGCGAGAACATATTGCTTCTCGATCAACATCGCGAACACCAGGTTCAAATAGTCCAGCCCTTTGAGCAAGACAGAAGGATTGGTATCGTAGAACCGTAAAGAGAGCCATTTCATAATGAGATCCAAGTTGCAGATCAATCCTTTGTCGTTCTTGGGCAAATCCTCTATCAGTGCGTCGATCACCTTCAGATGGTACCGAAAATCTTCGTGAAACATGTTCGCAATCAACCCTTTGTTCACATTTGCCGACGTCATTTGCTCCTTCAACAGATCTGTAAATTCTTCTCTGGGAGTAGTAAACGTCCACTTGAGAACCTTCAATTTCTGTTCGTCCAACAAGCGCTGACTCTTCATGTTGTTTATTGCCAGAAGAGGAGAGTTATCCACCTCTTCCTCCTTTTTACGCGATGCTGCCGGAGGATTTGCCTTGGCAGAAGCTCCGAGAACGGCCTTCTGCGCTTTGGCGGTTCCGGGGCGTACCACCTTCGGTTCCTCCACGATAGGAGCCTGTTGTTTGTTCTTCGGCAATGGTTTGACCGGTAGATTTGGCCGGGCTTTGTCCAGAGCGGCTTGAATGTCCTTCTTCGAGGTTGGCTTCTGTTTGTCCAAGGCCTTCATCATGGCATCGTATCCCAAGTGAATCATAATGCCCAGGACGGCCTCATTGGCATTCTTGCGAACATCCGCATTTCTATCACAGATATTGGCGTACAGATGGGGCAACATTGCAACCAACTCGTCTTTCTGGATGCTTTTAGTCTGAAAAAAAAAAACGCATTATAAAGTTTTTGTTGTGCTTGTTCCAAGTGATCTTATAAATGCTTGTAATTTTGCTCATACTGAGGCAAAAATTTCTTAAGAAATTCATTAGACCTATCAAAAATCTCATAAAAGCTTTTTATGACAATTTAAAGATATTTTTTTTTTTTTTTTTATTCTTTATTAAAGTGATTTTCCTCCGTAGGAGGGTTCATCACTAGTCAGATTAACCATCTTATCCTATATCAGAGGGGTAAGTTAACCAAAATTACCCCTTCCCGCTTTATCTTTTAGAGGTTACTACACAAGCAAAGACAACAAATTTGAACAAGACTAACAAAGCAACATTAATAACTATAGTGTGCGCCACGGTTTTCGAGTTCCTCCTCGAATTGACTACTCGATCTTGAACGATCAAATCTTATTGAAGAGTCCAGTAGTTTTGAGGAAATCAGATAAAGCTTTCACAGCAGCTGGATCGTCGCTAAGTGTATCCCGAATGCTTCCGGAGATGCCATGAAGTTGCCTGGAAGACTCATATTCTGGACAAGCGCAAAGTACATGCTCTGCCGTCGCGTGTACATTACATATTGGACACTGTATCCGGAAAGGGCGGCCTCCCATATTGTATGACAGCCTAGAGTGACCTGTCCGCAATCGGGAAATGTTTTGCTGATCCTTATGTGAGCGGGTATCCTTCCAGGCTTCGATCGATTCCTTCACTTTCCGCAAATGATGACTTCTCATGCTATTCCATTCGGTTTGCCATCGTCTTCGAAACGTGTAAACGAGCCAACGTTTGAGGTCGAGAAAAGGAACGTCGACAGAATATCGGGGGGAGGAATGACCGGTACCAGCAAGAGAATCGGCTGAGACGTTTCCAGGTATTCCACAATGGCCGGGAATCCAAGCGAAGCTTGTAGATCTCGGAGTATTTTTGATGATTGCTTGAATCCATGGGTGATCGGGGGTCTCAGACTGCAAAGCAGAAATAACGCTGGCAGAGTCGGATAGAATCAACACGGGACGATCGGCAGGGGTTGTTGCGGCTATAAGAATCGCGGCTGCCTCGGCGGAAAAAATAGAACACTGGGGTGGCATACTGTAACTGAACGAAACATCTCCGGATACTCCGATTCCGACTCCCCGGTTGGAGAGAGATCCGTCTGTGAATCGATGGACGTGGTTAGGATATTTGCTTCTAAGAAGCTCCAGGACAGATTTTCGTAATCGGTCAGAGTTATCGCCAGCTCGAAACTTGGATTGAATTTTGCGGTCAATATGAATGCTCTTCGAATGCCAGCACTTGTCTCCATGCCAGTGGATCTTGGCCACCGGGGGGAGATCCTCGCCGGCCACTATACGGAGGACTCTACACGCCTCTTCGAGGAGGTAGATCCTATCATCACCGGTTGTCTTCGCGATGAATGCCGCTGCTTTTGTGCACAGGGCTATAGAAATACGATGCCTAAAAGGGATGAGTCCAGCTTCAGCACAGGCAGCATCGGCTGGAGTAGATGGCAGGAGCCCGGAGATGGTGCGTATGTATCCATTGTAAATGGGACTGAGGGAGTTGACTAACCGGTCGAGGGCGAGACATGTAAGTTCCAGTCCGTATAGAAGGCGGCTATCTATAATGGCTTGGGCGACTCTGAATCGGATTGCCCGATTATTGGTTCGGTGTGGTTTCGAAATAGTCCGGATTAGGTTTAGCCGAGTTCTGCAGTTGTTCTTGACCGTTTCAAAATGCTGTCGAAATGTAAGCTTTCTGTCTAGAAGGACGCCGAGGATTCTGACAGTGTTCTTGAGTGGGATCTGTTGATTGCTTATTCTGATCGGGGGGCCTTGGATCCGGTGGCCAGAGGAGCAAACGTGACATCGGACACTTTTTGGTGCGGAGAGCTGGAATCCCATCGAGGATGCCCATTTTGCCACGGCGTTGACTGCAGCCTGTGCTTTAATTCTGGTTCGTACCAGAGTCCGACCGGGAATAACAAGTAGGACGTCATCAGCATAGACAAAGATGTAAATATTTGATGGTAGATTGTCGAAAACACTATTCATAGCCACGAGGAACAATGTAACCGCTAAAATCGATCCCTGGGGGACACCTGTTTCCTCTTGAAAGCGCCTGGAGAGAGTATTCCCGATGGCCACTCGGAAAGTTCTCTCCGTTAGGAAATTTTGCACGAAGCGAATAATATGTCCATTGAGCCCTGTTTCAATGAGACGCTGCAATACCAGTGGGGTCCACGTCCTGTTGAACGCCTTAGCTATGTCCAGCGAGATGATCTCGGTGTGCATTCCTTCATCTTGGGCTTCCTTGAGGGTTTGGCCCAAAGTGGCGAAATAGGTATTAGTACCAAAACCAGCACGGAAAGCATGTTGCCGGTTGTCCAAATGCTGCCCAATTTCCAAATGCTGCCGGAGTCTTCTGTTGACCATTCTCTCAAAAACCTTGGCCATGCAACAGGTAAGAGAAATCGGCCGGAAATTGGCCGGTTCCCGCCCAGTTGAGTTAGGCTTGGGTATCGGTATAACGATGCTCTCTTTCCATTCGTGCGGGTAGTAGTCTTCAGTCCAGATTTTATTGAAAAGTTCGAGCAGTTTGGACTTACCGGAGGCGGGTAGATATTTCAGGAGGGGATAACCTATTCCATCGGGGCCCGCCGATCTACCGTTGCTACAGCTTAGCGAATGAAGAAGCTCGCTAAACGAAAAGGCTTCATTAATTTGCAGATTTCTTACGTCCGTTGGAATAACGAGATTGCGAATGGACATTCTTGAGGGTTGGATGCGGCGTTTAAAGTCGGGTTCGTATTTATCAATCGACGCTAGGCTTTCGAAGTAACCGCCGAGAACGTCGGCCACTTTGTCCGGGTCGGTAATTGTGGAGTTCTGGTGGTTAAGCGTGAGGGGTGTTGATCTACGCTTACCGCATAGTGCATTGACTTTACTCCAAAGTTCGGATGATGACTGTGAAGAGCTTATGCTTTCCAGGAATTTTTCCCAGCTGTCTTTTTTCGCATCTCGTATAACTTGCCGACATTCGTTGCGTAACTTTCGGTAGGAGATTAGCGCTTGTTCCTTGTCAGGGTGGTTTGCAGGAAGTCTTTTGGCCGCACGGAGCGCTTTTCTTCTAGCCTTTACTGCTATTTTAGTTTCTTCCGTCCACCAGTGTAGAGCTTTGCGCCCCGCTCTGCCACTGGTGCGAGGTATAGAATCTTCCGCGGCTTTGTATATAAGGTTGGAGAAGGAGGCAATGTCAGTGGGCTCTTGGGATTGAAGGGCTGTCCGGATGGCATCCTCGTAGGCCACCCAGTCTGCGTGTTCGTAGACCCAGCGGGGTCGCCGCGTAGAGGCGGGCATATCGGCAAAAGTCGATATCTGTATTGGATGATGATCACTTCCATGAGGGTCGGGGTTTACGCACCAATCATATTTGTAGGCTACGGATGTGCTAGCGACTGAGATGTCTATTGCGGA
This sequence comes from Aedes albopictus, assembly GCF_035046485.1. NCBI lineage: Eukaryota > Metazoa > Arthropoda > Insecta > Diptera > Culicidae > Aedes > Aedes albopictus. The sequence goes on from NC_085138.1 coordinate 220,468,439, forward strand.
GGAAGAGTGGCCTTTCTCGAAGGTTGTTGACCCATCGTTAAGGACGGTTAGATCATTTTCTTGGAAACAATTTAGCAGTGCGATTCCTTTGGGATCCGTTTTACGGTCGCCCCATGCAGGGTGGTGAGCGTTCATATCACCAATCCACATAACGGGTTCGGGCACATTTACAAGGATTTCCTGAACTTTGTTTTGAAGATCCGGGATTGATCCGCAGGGAAGGTAAGTGTTCACGATTGAGAGGTTGGTGTTTCCTTTCAAGCGAACTCCAACGACGGGAAGATCAGAAGTGATGTCCAAAGGTTCAAAAGGGATCCCCTGAAGTATTCCAATGGCCACGGAGTGACGGAAGTTGCTTCCTCTTTTCAGTATCCATTGATACTGTCCTCGAAGAGATCGATTGAGTTGCTGAATCGTGACTTTGTTCACTTCCTGCAGTCCTAAGCACCAAGGCAGGTTGGACTGTACGAGGACCTCGAGATCACCGAGATTGTTCATGAAACCGTTTATGTTCCATTGGAGTAAGAAATTAATTGGTTTCGGTAATGTCGGAATCGGGAAAAGAGGACTGCTACTAACGTGAAGGCTTGGTGTCACATTGGCGGGTACCGAAGAGGAGGATGATCGTTGTTCAGGATGGGTCTGGTCATTTATGTTGAAATACTCGCGACGCCTAGAGGGCGCCGGTGCAGGGTTCTTGGCTGTTTTAGTTGACTGTGACATTATGAAGCCTCGTGTAGTTAACAACGGCCGAATGAGGCAGAGCCAGACCAAAAGCAGATAACAGCGTGCCACCCACAAAAGGCGATGATGCCCCGATGGAACGAAGAACAGGGAAAGCTCGGGAGTTGGTCGTTAGGCTGAAAGGCTGGATGGTGGATGATCGAAGTAGCGGGTGGGACTTACCACCCAGGAATGCTCTCCCGGGGTGCTCCGGGGGCATCGAAGGCGGATGCACAAAGGCTTCTGTGGATTGCGGTGATACGGTAGGCTTCGTGTAGCTGACGATGATCAAAAGAGGCTGCGTCAGACTGGGGGCAGACGACGGCGTGACATCCACCGTAAGTAAGGATGTCCTGGCGGCAAGAAAAGCGATAGATTCGCCCGGGTTTATTATCCTGAGGTGTCCGGGGGGCACGGAGGTCAAGCGAAGTACGGCTGTACTGGAAGCGGGCAGCGATTCGAATATTTCGACGGTTAGGTGAACGAAAGTCGACACTTGTTGGTTTGGCTTGGTTGCTGCAGTATACTCCTCGGATGACATTGTTTGTGGCTGGATATTTGTGAGTCCCACGAAGTCCCGCGGGGGATAGGGATAGACCCCTTTTTGCGTCCCGGTTCCATTCTGCATACTCTTCATCGGTCCCTCGTCGTCCTGAGGGGAATAGGCGTGGTTACCCTTGTCCGTCCCTCCTTCAGCTTTCCCCTGGGGCTGGAGGTAGTCCGGCAGTTCCGGTGTGGAAAAGACGTCCGCACTGACGGGGCCCCAGCAACCAGGGGCTATCGCTGGAATACGATTTTCGTCCGTTGAACGCTGGGGTCGATTCGGCTGTTCCGGTGGGATCCAGGCTTCCGGTCTGCCGGCGCCCCAACTGCTCAAGGCACAGTTCTTCGACGGTATTGTTTCTTCATCTGTTTCTTCACACAGGTGCCGGAGACGATCCAGAGGTTCCGGTTGGGGTATGGTTTCCGGTCCAATGGTGCTCCGGCTACTAGTAGAGAAAAGCAGACTATTGTGGGAGAGTGGATTGATCGATGGGTATACAGCCATGATGGTGCTTAACGGTGGTTGCTGTTTGACTGGGAAGTTCTTAGAAGTGCTTTTTGAGACTGCTCCGGGTAGAAGGCAGTTGACGCTGGAGTTTTAATGCATTGTTATTCGGTTGTGTTGTTTCGGGAGAGTTTACTTTGTTGAAGGGTCGCTTGGGGGTGCCCGACTGATTACCATGTGGGTTTTCCTTGATTCGTGTACTATTGCCGGTAACAGAGGGCCTTGGTGTTCCAATTGGTAGTTGCGGGTTTGGGCTATCTGGTGAACTGGACGTTTCACTGCTAGTGTCCAACAGGTCGGTGATTTGATCTACATTCGTTAGGGTTCTTGAGAGTGGGTCTTCAACATCAGTAGTGGCTTCATTTTCTTCAACAAGTGTAGTGAAACTGCTGTTGCTTGAAACGTTGACTTCAATTACCTCTTGCTGCTGAATGTTGACGTTTTCTTGAGTGGGGGCAGTAACGGAGGCAGGCGTGTTTACTTTGGTGGTGATATTGGCTGGGGCTGGATGGAAAACGGTCTTCTTAAGTTCCTGAACTTCTTTTTGAGTTTGTATGTGAGTCCTGAGCATTGTCTGAACGGCATTATGGAACATTTGTGCCTGTTGTTCAAGAATAGCCTTAATGGCAGATGGAACTTCGTTGGCGGGGGCATGATTGACACCAATGTCAATTACTGAGGTCCTACGTTCGTTAAGTGTGGCCTCAAGCTGTTCTATACGTTGGTCACGAAGCTTGATTATCTCGATCAGCTCATCGATTTTTCGGTTCATTTTTTCTATTTCGTTTTGATTTCCAGTTGCTACAGCACCGGCGTAGGTTCCAGGTCCACTATTTTGCTCAACGATCCTTCTAGCTGCTGGATACGAAATATTTCTGTCCACCTTGACGTGCTGAATTTTGTTCTCTTTTTGCCACAGAGGGCATTTTCGATCGGAAATAGCATGACTGTCTGACTGGCAGTTGTGACAGAACTTTCCTTCAGTGCATTTCTCATTTTCAGCAACCATATGTTCCACTGAGCAGTTTCCACATATTTTCTGCTTGTTTAGGCAGCGAGTTTTGGTGTGGCCGTATGCCCAGCAGTTAAAGCACTGCATGGGTGCTGGGTAGTAGTGTCGGGTTCTGCAGCGCACGTACCCGAAATCGATAAACTGAGGGAATCCCGTCCCTCTTATCGTAAGAATCATAGTAGGTGTATTGATCCTTCCTCCACCTTCTCTACGTGTAATCCGTCGAATCCCCTTCACCCCTTGTTCGCTCAATTCCTCTAGCAACTCATCATCCGATAATTTAATAGCGTCACGACAACTAACAACACATTTCGTTTGGTTTAAGGCTGGGTGTTCTATTACTTCTACCGGGGTCCCGTCCGATAGGTTGGCCATTACAAGTAAACGATTGAAATGCCTAGGGTTTTTCACTTTTAAAGCGTAAGAACCGGTCCTTGCTTCAGGAAAAGCTCCTTCTATTCTAGATCCCAGAAAAGCCTCAATAGATTTCCGGATCATGAAGGGAGCTTCGGGTAGCTTGCTGCCGTTTACTCCTTGAATCCTCAGTATGTGCATCGGTCCATATTCCTGATTCGGGTCCATGTATGCGGGCAGTGTCGCACCGGAGCAACTTCCATCGATCATCATCCCACCATTTGAGGGGGGGTCATCCCAGTTCTTGCTGGGACCCCCCGGTCCCGTCGCCATTCCGGCGACCCCCCAAAAATTATATCGCTTTCAACCACTGGTTGTAGTCAAAAAACAGCGCCAACGAAACCAAAACAAATCTTCGGCTGATACAAGCAGCACGTGTGGCTTCTCTTCACTGTCCACTCGCGAGATATGATATTACGCTCTTCTTTGTCACTAGATCGCTACGGAAAAAACGACCGAAGGCAGAATGAGTGCCTTGCACTTAGCCTTTTACAGTCTCCACCGAAGTAGGCTACTCTCAACGTTTTCGTTCTTCGTACTCTCACTGTATAGGGTTCAATGCAGTTCAGTGCTGTAGCACTTCTCCTTGCAACACACTTTCGAAGACGGTTTAGCCACAGTGATGAGATCCACCCCCTGTTGCTCCCTTCCTCACAGAAAAGAATGGGATGAGGGGGTTTGCACTTGAAACTATCGCGCACAATTCGCGGAAAAATTAAAACTTTTAAAATGTACTGATCACAAACCGTAGACCTGCTACAGTAACCCCTGTGATAGCACAAAACGTGTAACAAAAACACACAAAAAAAACTATGAGAACGATAGACGGTTAAAATATCTCGCACGACAATAAAACACGTTCGATCGCTACAAGTGTTCAACACTCTCTGTGATTTTTTAAAGATATCTTATGAAACGTTATTCCCGAAAAACTAAACTTCTTATCGGGCTCCAACTACCCTAAGGTACCGGCCAGAGTAGACGCGCAACACGGCGCGGCGCGGAAATTTGCACGCAAAGGAATAACAATCAATAAGAAGGAGCTGTCAAATCGTATGGGAAATCCGCATCGCGTCGCGTGACGCTTCCACTCTGGCCGTACCCTAACTTCCGAGGTGTCGATCGACGTTACTCATGCTAAAAAGTGTATATAAAAAGTACCGTTGCGGTGATCACGATATCATAAAAACTGTTGACGAATTTAAAAATTGTTTGTAATTGTTCGTATCCTAATTTTTATCCACGACGATAAATCAATAATCGCGTTCAAAGTTTCGCGCCTTGTCTTATCCTTATGGAAGGTGCGCGCTACTAAGGGGTTGTAACTTCCGTTTTAGCGCTCCAATCTTTATGCACTTTAAAATGTACATTGTCTAGAATCTATACTCTAGATGGTATACTTTCAGATTATACAATAACAAATGTTTGATATGTTATTGCCCTCGAGGTATGTGTAACCTCTTAAAATTACTCCCTTCCTGGATGATCTGAAGAATAAACCGGTGCCGTTTATTGATCTTACGGAAGCCGAAAGAATTGGCTAGCTAGTCCAGAACTCAATCATTCTCTGTGTAATTTTGAATCGCTGGCTGTATCAGTTTTGTACAATGTTTAAAATAAATAAAAAGAAAAACGTTGAAAAACATAACACAAATTTCTTACCGGTAGTGGCGGTAACTTCTCCGCTATCCAACCCCACAGTTCAGTTTTCAGCGCTGGACTTCCAGTTTTCAGCGCATCTGCTATCATTTCACCATCAAAGAACTCCTTATATCCGGCTTGATCGCCCCAAGTATTGATGCAGGAAATGCATGCACTTCTGATGAATGCTTTGCCATCTCCTAGGCCCTTCAAAATCCCAGGGAAAAACACTCGCACATATTGCTTGCAAGGTGGTCCCATGGCGATGGCTATTATCTGACAAATCTCCACAGACGTCTGGGCAATCTTCGCATTGCTGTCGACCAGCCGTTGGGCCATCACTTGGGGCAAATCGCCGAGATTGGGCTTAATGAGCTTGGCCTCATTGACAATGCCCTTCAACTTTTCCAAGCCTTCGTTTCTGGTTTTCCAGTTCTTGTCGGACAGCTCAGCTAGCAAAGACTCGGTGATTTGGGACGAAATGTCCACCCTTGGTAGGAGATCGTTAAGGTTAACCGCTGGCTGGTCGTCGGCTTCGGCGTCGCTGCAAAAATAATAGAGGAATAAAATGCAGATTTATGTATAAGTGTTTCTACTGAAAAGCTACAAAACAGCCTAATAACAATAAATCAGTTATGAGAACGGTAGGGATACCCATGTTCAGGGTGATCTTTGCCAGATATGGATTTTTTTCGTAGTACTTACTCTTCCAAGTTATCATCCACTGAACCACGGCTGGGGCACTTGGATATGCCTCGGGTTGGAGCGGGTGGCTTCTGTCCAGCACATTTATCGAACTCCGCCTGAATTTGCTGTTTCAAAGCAGGTTTCTCATTCTCGAAGAACATAGCCAGCGTGTTACCCATGAAGAGATACATCGTTCCTAAGAGAGCTATTCCAGCCGCTCGGACAGCCGGATTGATACTTTGAACCGCCTTTCGCGAGTCTTCCAGCAGTAGCTTCGGATTGACCTGGAACCCGAACTCCTTAATTGCGTTGTTTACCCAGGTTAACGCTTCCTGCTGCACCTTCGGCGATTTTTGTTCAAACGCAAACTCCATCACTTTGGACACGGCATATTCCAGTTTGATGGCCTCGGCAACGGCCGTCAACGCCTGGCCCGCAGGTCCACTGTTTTTTACATCGCCCAATTTCTCTGTGATGTCATTCATAATGTAATCCGCCGTGGTGATTGTCAGTCCGAGTTTTTCAATCACAGCCCTCACATTTTCAAGCTTGCCTTTCAAAACTTGGAAATTCGTATCTTTTAGGCCAGGCTTCTTTGCTATAAATCTCAGTATAACCTGGGAGTGACCACATTTCGGGTCCAGCTCAGAGATAACACCCGTCAGCGACTCCACTGCGGCAAGGCGAGTCTTCCAATTTGAGTCAGCTAGCCCTTGTACGACATCTGCAGGAAGTATTTCAACAGCCCTCTCATCGATTTCTTCAGCAGACATATCACGTTCCGTGGGAAGTACCTTTGAGGAGCTGGCGGATTTAGCTATACCAGATCCTCCACCCCCACCTCCTCCACCGCCAGTACCTGGTGCCTTTTTCGCCGGAACAGCTTTCTTCACACCCGCCGTCGCTGGTCTGGCGACGGGTTTAGGCTCAGTGGAACCTCCCTTTTTGACGGCACCTGTTGTCGTCGAGGTCGTTTTCGGAGGTGCGGTCGCGGGGCGTTCCTTCTTGGGGCCGGGTATCTTAATAGTAATTACCGCTTTTTCGCAACATTCCTTAATTTTTGCGAGCTTCAGAGCATCAACTTCTGTCAAATGGGGACCGATGGCTTTCTCACCCACCAGTTTCATAGCTGTACCAAGAGCCTCGGCAGCTGCGTCACGGACAGCCGGATCCGGTTCGTTTAACGTTTTGAGAAGTGCAGTGATTATTGCTTTCAAGAGTTTTTTGTTGAGTATTGTTGGTAAGGTCTTGGTGAACGCTCGCGCTGTAAAATGAAACAATTTACAACACTTGTTAGTATGTGCATGGAACAATAGAAGAGAGTATCGAGTATCCCCGTTTATTTGATCGCTTTAAATGTGTTTTCAATTTCATCTTCTTTATCGTTTCAAAAACGAATCAAACGTCATTCTGTTCATGAAACGGGAAGTAACGGAACGCAAAATCAAAACGTAACAGGAAATAAAAATCAATTGTGTTTTTTAATGCATAAGCTAAGTTTCGTGTTGCCAAGTAGAGCGTTCAAGTAAAATTTCCTCTTTTTCCGCAAGTAATTTTGACAACTGAACTGATCCAGTATGGGGAGAAACGTTACTTTTCCTTACGGAATAATAGCGCGGACAATTTTTCCGCAAGGAAAAGTGACAGCTCCATTTGATTCGCACGGGAGGCGTTATGAGTGTTACACATCTGCGAACCGCTCAAGTAATTTTGAAGCGGAATCATTACTTGACCATTACTTGTCCTATCTTTTTGCACAGTACGTACGAAGTGGAAACTAGCCATAGACGATTGCCAGAAACGTTAAATTTCATATGAAAAAAAAAACTCAAACATAAAAAAGCCTCGGTTCTACCTTCCTTTTGTCACAAAGAAGCTTCAGTAAAATTTGGGTTAAATCTATTTAGTCTAGAGGAATGCTCTCAAGCTTGAAGTTAATATAATGCACCTATGGGAAAATGACACGGTAAAGCTTGGGTATTGCGTGATTCAAATGCCATTGAGATCACTATAGCCTTTTCGCAGTAACTCTCATACCTATCCCCCCATGGTATAGGCCGGAAACTGCCAACAACCTTCGGGAAGATTGGAAAAGCAACCCCGGTGGGAATTTTGATCATAGGATGACAGGAAGGGGTGAGAGCTGGCGTTCGTTTCTGCAAGCCTAAGCGTCTTTCCTGGGCAGCTGATCAACGTCCGAGTACCAGCATAACTGTGCACTATGGTTCTACGGAATGTTTGGGAGTTGGTGTCAGGCCTTACGAGCTAGCCGTAAAACCAACAAGCAGCGAAAAGGAAACAAAACAAGAGAGATCTCTCAATATTATCGGGAGCACCCGCGTACTCGACGATTTACTGAAGGACAGCATGTTCGGCATCGTAGCGCTGCAGGAGATGTGTCGGACAGGATCCATGGTGCGAACGTTTAAAGGTAATCAATCATACACTCCAAAAATTCTTCACGTTTACCTGAAAACATATGTACACGCTAAAACCACTCAGCACCTAGAATGCGTAAGGCCTACTCATAAGTATGTACATAATTTCCAGACTACACCAAAAATGTGTAACAGTTACACATTCACAAAAACGGTTGTGCTACTTTTCCCCGAATGTCGTTTCCCCGAACGCCGATTCCCCGAATGCCGTTTCCCCGAATGGTACTTTTCCCCGAATGACCCATTTCCCCGAATCCCTTCTTTATTTTATAGGCGGTTCTTTCAAGTTTTATTGTTCCTCAGACCTGCTGAAACCCTGCTGAATGAAAAATGGTAATATGTATGACTTTTTCTTTCCTTTGCTGCTCGTTCTTTCTAGAATCAAATTGATTCCAACGACCTGTCTAACTATAGTAGAATATCTTTTTGAGTAACATTGGTCCTAGGACACGAACATTTTGTGGCACGTGATCATTTTGAACAAGAATGTAATAGTCTTTTCGGGGAAACGGGCCATTCGGGGAACTGACTTTCGGGGAAACGGGCCATTAGGGGAATTGACTTTCGGGGAAACGGGCAACTCGGGGAACCGGCGTTCGGGGAAAAGTAGCACAATCCACAAAAACAGCTCGTACTCTTCTAGATGCGAAATTTCGATATTTTTTTGTTTACCAAGGTCACTAGTAAACCTAGCTAGATTGCCGTACGAAAATATTTGCGAATTTCACGATTTTGTGGACGCAAGAGCTGATTTTGTGAATGTGTAAGGGTTACACATTTTTAGTGTAGTCTGGAAATTATGCACTTTAGTGCTGAGCGATTTTAGCGTGTAGTTTTGTTCCACCACACACTTACTGGAACATTGATGTGATTTACAGGATTTACACAGGTGTATGAACTCACTGCTAAGTGATTTAGGTTCTACTGAACTGCATGTAGATGATACCGGGTTTGTGAAAACTGCGGAAGCTGTTTGAGGCTTCTCATTCCATTTCATTAGTGTACGTAGCAGTTAAAATGCACGCACAGAGATTTTTAACGATTAAATAGGTATTCAATCTTTAGCGATTGAAATAGGTAAATCATATAGAAATAAAATAATCCCTGTCGAGCACAAAGTTGACCTTATATCTTTTTCAACCAAGCTGAATCATACGACCAAGTTTCAGGAAATTTGGCTGACAAAAACCCCTCATGACGAAGAGAAAAAAACCTGCCGATAATATCCAAAGTCACGCTGTGTAGTAACTCAATAAGACAACGTCTTTATCGTTCAGAGGTGTATTACAGAATGAACATCCCTAACTGTCAATCTATTGTGTTGAACCCTTAGTCAGCCTAATGTTATATTACTAAACGCTGTATGAACCATACCAATTCATCATAGGTAATGTGATTTAAATGAATAAATATCTTACCCAAAAATGAAGCAGTCTCCAGTTTAACATTCGGATTTTTGTTGCCCAGTGCCTCCAGAATGTCCTCCTGGATGGCCTCCAGCGTCGTGGAGGGATAGATGGCGTCGATGGCATCCCTCAGGGCAGTCACGACGTTAGCTTTCTTTTCCTTAAACTTTTCGAGGATCGCTGGGACGCATGCCTACAAAAATCGATAAATTAAATTAGTTAAAATTCGGAAATAATCTAAGCTGAGAAATGTACCCCAGCATAAGTGTTGAACTTCTTCGCCAATCCTCTAGCGAGCATGGCCAAACATTTGCCTCCCAGTGCCACCAGAACGACATTGGTGTCTTTGCTGATGATTTTCTTGAGGGCACGGACCACGTCACCATAGTCGCCGGGCTGAAGTTTTGGATTCTGCAGTAGAGCTTCCAATGCTTCAAGGGATTCCTTTCGTTCCTGCCACTTTTTCGCTTCCAGCTTCTCGTAGAAATCCTTCGGTAGTTTGGAAAGGATGTCCACCGGGTCGATCAGATCCATAGGATCAATCTCTTCGGCCTCGTCTGCTTCGTTATCGTCACCGCCGTCATCTACTTCTCCACTTCCGCTGGCGGCTACTGCGGCCAACATTTGCTTCTCCTGCTGTGATCGAAGGTATCGCGTCGGAATCGCTTTGTCGCCGCTGACTTTCTCAAACTCTGCTTCCAGTTCTGTAAGGAGAACAGCCGGAAGAGAAGCAATCTGCGATTTGAAAGCAGCTCCAATCCATCGGTAAATTTCAATCGTCAGTGCTTTGGACTCGTCTCGTACTGCCTTGTCTCGATCGCTAAGCAAGGTCGGAAGTTTCTTGACGATCGGCTTAATGCTGATAACTTTGTTACCAAACTCGCGTAAGGCTTGTGTTATCGATACCACACAAGCCGCCACTATTTTGGGATTCTTCTGTTCGGTTCCTTTCAACAGTTCCTCTAGCACAATCTCATGCTTCTCGATTTCAATGTACATAAGAGTGATCTGTCCAGCCAGATCCTTCGTTTTGGCCTTGGGAGCTCCAATACATTTTGTAACGATTCCGCTCATGACTTCGCCGACAGTTTTGCCGGCATTGCCACTGTTCTCGACAAATACCAACGTCGCCTCGAGGCCCTTCTCCTGGGCCACGGCATTGCTGTCGGTGACGAACTTCTTTACCAATCCGAGATATTTGTTCCATTCGGGCGATTTTTCGTCATCTATTGTGCGGAACAGTTTGGCCGCTTCCTCATAACCATCGACGCGAGCTTTCCACAGTTTATGCACGCATCGCTCATCGATCGGTAGTTTCTTGTACTCGGTATCCTCCTCCATGGCTATTAGCGACTGATGAAGAGAGCTTAGATCTTAAACTCAAGCTGCAATGAAAGACAAAAGTGAACAAAATATTATGAAACAGCACTGATTTTTAAGTCGGATGCGAAAGTAAAAGTTCAACTCGTTTTGAGGAGGAAGACAACAATCTGACCAATAACACTAGTTTACAAAATAAAACGAAAGTCATGAACTTGTGTCAACGATCGAAATTTTTGAAGTACAATTTAGCACTGATTTCGAAACCGTGCTTCAAAAAATTTTAAGTAGAGCAGTTTTTGAGTTTTAGCTCAATATCGAGTTTTACAACTTTTAAAAATTTAGAATTTACTAAAATTCAAATATCTTGCATTTTGTACAACCAATTTCAAATCTTTTTCTATAAATTGAAAGCTGAATACAATACCATTCGATCATCTGAATGCAGGTTTTGCGTCAGATTGATGAAATTCAAGATATTGATGAGTTTTATGGACGATCTCCTTTATTTTTTTCAATAAGAAAATAACAATTTAAAAATTCTTTCTAAACATTTATTTGACATATCATATGTAGGCGAGTTACAGTAAAAAATTCAGCTCAATCGGAGCATTGATTACGGAGAATTAAATGTGTGAAGTGAACGACGTTGCTTAAAAATAGAACAAAAATCGATTTTAAATCATCAACCTTGTATGGAAAGTCGAAAAAATTTCCGCTCTACTGTAATTTTTTTCCTTCGCGTATTTGAACTCAGAGCATGATTCTACACCAAAAATGATTATCAGCTTACCGAGTTCAAAAATGCTGTAAACTAGTGTAATAATTGCGCCGGCTTCAAGGTTAGTTACCATAAACACCGCGAGCAATGAGGTGGTCGTTTTCCTAATATGGTAACTCTATCAAGTGAGGTCATAAACACTGATGTAGGTGTGTCTTCCGCGCAGCGCCGTCGGATGAAGAATGCGTGCGAAAGGGAAATGAGGAATGAAGACATCAATCAGAATCGAATCGTTCGGTGCGTTCGGTTCTCACTTTTCTGAATGTGTTAAGTGCTACGGAAAAAATCCTACTAAAATTATGATAGAGATTTGTAATGGAAATGCCAAATGATATCGTTGGAAATAAAATCATGTCGCATTATTGAATAGATTTCTCTAGAGTCCACTGAAGCAATTCCTCGAAAATCTCTGGAGGATTTAAAAAAAAAACTTGAAGAAGTAGTTATGATAATCAGAGTACATTATTTGTGAACTTTTTGGAATAACTCTTGAAGGAATCCTTGATAATGTTCCCTGTTAGAACTCTTGACCGAATACGAATGAAATGCCTAGAAGAATTCTAGGAAATCCATGTTGTTAAAATTTCCAAATTATTTACTCTGGAAATCCTTGTAAAAACTCTAGAGAACGTCTTTACGATCAACGATCAAACGATCAAATCTGACTATACATGTCAATGGTTGCTCCTCCGTGATTGATCTGAGCTTGTACCAATTGCACTGAGATCCAAGTGAACAAGGGCTGGGACACTCCACTTATTTTCAAAGTGCAATTAAAGCAGCTCATACATTTTTGATCAATAGCGGCGCCGGCCACGTCCTTATAGTCAGTTGGGAAGGGAAAGGAATGTTAGAGTGTGCTGGTTGTTGCTACTAAAGACCGATGTTCGTAAGGTGATAAGATTGGGTGATGATTACTATGAAGGACAAGCGGCACAGTTCGCTTTGGTTGCATAACTTGTAGGCGTTATATGCAGTGTGCTATGGAAATTGGAAGGAAGGGAAAGGAATTTTTGCAGTTCGTTTCTGGTTCTAGCGATGGCTATGAACATATAAATATACATGAGTTGTCTATGTAGAGAAGAAAGAGAGAAAAAGTGGATAGAAAGATACAAAGTAGGATGAAAGGGACGGGCCAGGGAACCCATGACCTTCTGCATACGAATCAGAAGCGGTAGTCACTAGACCTTCAAGCCCGTCTTCTAGAGAACGTCTTTAAACATATTACTAAAATTTCATTTTCATTTTCATTTTCATTTTGCAGCATTTGGTGGGGCAATGAGAGCGCTAGTCAGTCCAAAGCCGATGATAAGGAGGGGTAATGGCTGAATAGTCTTTGCTGACCACATAAACGCCATGGGATAGGAAAAGGGTATTTTGGTGTGGGATTAGGGTGTTGGTGCAGACTTGACGATATCAATGCTATTCAGATGCAAAATAATTTTAAGGCTCAATAGTGAATCACATACCTTCCAAAACCAAAAAAACAATAATCCACAAAATACCACGCAAGTCATAGAAAGAAAAAGCGCCCGATTGTTTATTTTGTCAATTGGCTTTTTTAGCGGTGTTGAGATAATTCCATATTCTGAATCTGCATGCGAAACTGAGCCGAAATCCAAATTTTCATGAATTATGGTGCCCGGGAACTTATTTAAAAATCAATTTGAAGTTTGTATGGGAGAGATTTGTCGAATCACCCCTCGTCGCATTTTGTACTGGGTTGAGCTGTCAAGCAGTTACCCAGCTGTCAAAAGGTGATTTCACAAAATCTCTTTGAAATTGATTTTAGGTATCAAAATAAAGTTCTAAAAATCTGAAAAAAATCATAGTGGCTCAGAAAAAAGTGCTCTTTCGTATAAAATCAAAAAATCGATAAATTTGTCTTAATTTAAAAACCCAATTATAACAAACGGAAACTTCTACCCTCTCCGACTCGCCAGTCACCCCGGAAAAAATGTCCCTTCAGTTCTGGAAAATATATTATCCCCAATTAAGCCTTTAATCGAATTGTCCGCGTGGTCTTGTAGTACCCCTGCTAGGTAAGAATCAGTCATTGCCATACATATTAAATGCTAGACATGACCCCATGGATAGCATTTACATATGTAAAAGCTTTGCTGATGTGACTTTCCTATTAGGCAATCCTCTCATCTCATGTTTGTCTTCAAAACCTTATCAAGCTTAGAAAATTGAAGTTGATAAACAATACATTACAAGGTTCGAATTCCCATAGAATGAGATCATTCATTCGCACTACAACACCATAGGAGATAATACCACATTGGCTGATTACAGTACAAATGTGAAAAATCTCCCTTTTCCCCCTATCCGCAACCCGGGGACGCGCCCTGTTGGATTTCGAAAGCCTCGGAGAATATTACAAACCTTCAATGGCATTCCCATAAACTAACCCATATTGCCCATTCAGGGGTCTGACTGGGCCTATTACCCTCCCTCAGTTTGTAATATTCTCTCCAACTTGGAATTATATTTTCCCGGCACATAAATGACTTCGACAAATGTTCGATATACTATGCAGCGTCATGATCAGTATAACTATATCAGATGACTTGGAGATCTGATTCTTACAGAATTGTTTGCTATTGATTATACATTCAGCTATTCTAATCATTACTGCAAAGGCCATCGACCACATGCCTGAAATCAAAGCTTCCTGGAAGTTATAATCCAAGCCCAGGGTCTTTAAACATATTACTAAAATTGCTCGATTATCTGGAATTTTGAATTTGTCAAATTGTCTTTGGAAAAGCTACGAAGAATGTTTTGAAAAATTCCTGTGGAGAAACCTGGAGAAATCTCTGAGAAAATCTTAGAAAAGACGCCTTGGTTAATCACAAAGAGAAATTCCCTTTTTATATCGTGGCGTATGTTATAGTAATAATTGTAACTCTCTTAAACACATCTAGAATAAGATTCAAAGATTTCAAAACAGTCTTAAGAAAATTTTCTAAGAAATACCAAAAATATTTGATTAAAGTGGAGCGGACCTGGTGTGATGGTTAGAACACTTGACTATCATGCTGAGGATCTGGGATCGAATCCCACTCCCGACAAACTCACAAAATATGAGTTCTTCCTTCGGAAGGGAAGTAAAGCGTGATTAATCTTTTATCAGTCGCGCAGATGGCCACCACCACCAGCATCACGCTAATGATCAATACAATACGAGCTTTTTTCAACGTGTTATGCAACATACTAGAGCGCGATTACTCAAGGAATAAGTTTAGATCTCCGTATCTGGTATCATCTAGGATCTATCCATATTCTGTGTTAGAAAAATCACAATAGGCTCAGTGTACCAGTTATGGCTATAGTACCTCAAATTCGCCATAGCTGATTTTCAACCTTAGACGATGCAAATCAACAAGAAAATTTTTGTGAACAACAGATCACGTTAACATGAGATGATTGCATTCATTAAAATTTCACAATTTGCCCAAGATAGAAATAAATCATTTTTTCTTAAAATTTCGGCTTCCTTGCACCCTATTTCGCCATAGTGTACCAGTTATGGCTAATCCCATAAGAAATGCATGTAAATAGTGCGAAGTGGAACCGAAATTAACAAATGTGTCCATAACTGGTACAGGGTTCCTATCATTGGCATACGCCGTAGTAAATACTAAAAGTAGTTTTGGGTCCTGTTTGTATTTTCTAACTAATCAATCATTTAACCTATCGACGACATTCGTCGGTCTTCTTCTTATTTTTGAAGATATAGTTTTCCTTAGGTAATGCGATAACTGGTACAGGCACCCTAATTCTAATATTCTCAATTTAGTTGAAAATCCAACTTGGAGAAAAATCCAACTTCGCTAGTCGAAAATTCCGGGTTTCAACTGCACGCATAATATAGATACAATAATAATGATTATCCTGATCCTGATTCATTAACAAGGGAAATTCATGCTCATAACTTTCTGAATATAAATCGCATTTTTCTGTTTTCTATCACCAACGGGCTTGGTGGTCTAGTGGCTACCGCTTCTGATTCATATGCAGAAGGTTTTGGGATCAATCCCTGGCCCGTCCCTTTCCTTCTACTTTGTATTATGCCTCTCAAGAAAAATCAGAATATGGCGATTATCTGCCTCTGGCTTCTGATATTAGTGCGACAGTCACTAATCATAACAGCGTCACCAGATTTAAAAGTATATAATTCCACTATATGGGGTTTGACAACAAGAACACTAATTCCACTGAGCTACTCTTGCCGTTCGTCACAAATACATTCAAAAACATCTGTCACTTCGCGAAACCCACGTGCTTTTGTTTTTGGCGGGAACACTTTTTCTTTTGTTTTGCCTTGCGACAGTCATGCGGCGGTATGCCTTGCGAGCGTACGACCGCCGCAGGACTCTAATAAAAGATAAGCGCGACAATATCTATCCACTTTCTCTATATTCTCCTATCGATGTGTACAGCTCATGTAGGGTGCGTGTACCAATTATGACACTACCTAAGGAAAGCTATTTATACAAAAATAATGAGAAGACCAACGAATGTCATCGATAAGTTAAAAGACAGATTAGTTTCCATACTTCACAGGAAAAATTAGAAACGGAGCCAAAAATACTTTTTATCTTGATTACAGCGTGTGCCAATGATAGGAACCCTGTACCAGTTATGGTTACATTTTTTAACTTCGGTTCCTTTTCGCACTATTTGCATGCATTCCTTATGGGGTTAGCCATAACTGGTACACTATGGCGAAACCACGTATGCCTCCTGGTCCAACGCTATGGTTCCGTCCGACCGAGTGATTCGGATTTCGAGGTAGTTCTTCGCTGCGCCAAGATCCTTCATGCGAAAATGGCCACTCAGGAACGCTTTGGTTTGTGGTGTCCATCCATGGTCGTTCGAGAATATCATGACGTCATCCACGTAGACTGCCACGAATATCATGCTGCCTCTTCGATGCGATAGTACACGCATAGATCGTGTCAGTCAGCCCAAACTCCTTCAGCATCTGGTCCAGCTTTTTGTTCCAAACTCGACTGGACTGCTTCAGCCCGTACAGGGCCTTGTTGAGACGGCACACCAGGGATGGATTCCGACGATCGACGAACAACGGAGGCTGTTCCATGTAGATTTCCTCCGCCAGGTCTCCTTGGAGAAAAGCGGATACAGCGTCAATCTGCTGGATGTCCAGGTTGTGCTTCGCCGCCATGGCGAATAGATATCGTAGCGAACTGTGACGAACCACCGGGGAGAAGGTTTCGTCATAATCCACCCCCTTTCGCTGCGAAAATCCCTTGATGACCAGCCGCGCCTTATGTCGGTCAAGGTTCCCATCGGCATCCACTTGCAACGGATCGCCTTCCTGCCCTTAGGAAGTTCCGTCAAGACCACCTTCCACTTGTCCGCATCGTCACGACGTATCGCGTCTTGGTGCGTTACCGGGTCGTCGGGCATCGCTTGTCGCTCGTCACTCTGCTGCTGAGATGCCATGCCGGCTAACTGGCCTGAGGTCCCAGGTCCCAGGGGTGGACCACTTGCTTCCTCACTCGCCACATCGGAACGGTTGTTGCCATCGGTTGCAGGAATCTGGGGAAAATTACAACGAGGCAAGCCTATGCTCGAAATTGCAAAATCCTTATACTTGCCTGGAAGTTGTGCTCCCGACCACTGCGCCTCAACACCTGTGACGGAGGTGGATTTGAAGTTTGGTGTGGAGGGAGCACAGAGATGTCAGTCACAGTATCGGCGGAAGAACTACTTATGTTGCTTGCTGCTTCTTCGAAATCTTCATCGTCCCAATCGCTTTCCTCGACTTCAACTTGGCCAATTGCATCATCCTCGAGATTCGGATGACCGCCGAGCGCTTCTTCGGAGTCCGGAGATAGTGATACCACTTCTTCAACGTCTAGCTTGATAACCGTTGGCTTCGTTGGCTTGCTGCTCTTGACTGCTGCCGGCGGGTACCAACGTTGTCCTCGTTGATGAACGTGACGTCTCGGCTCCTCGAAACTGTCTTCGTCGCTGAATCGTATACACGATAGCCTTTCGTGTCATCGTCGAATCCGACCAACCGGCATTCGTGGGCCTTTGCATCCCACTTACGCCGCTTCTGTTTTGGGACGTGCACCAACACATTGGTCCCAAAGATCCAAACGTTCAACAAATTTGGCTTCTTTCCGCTCTTCGGGTGTCATACCATGACCACGGGTCGGCGATCGATTGATGAGGTACACCGCCGTCGAAACAGCTTCCGCCCAAAACGGTTTTGGTAGGTTGGCCTCATACAGCATGCACCTTGCACGCTCGACGATCGTCCGGTTTGCCCTTTCTGCCATACCGTTCTGCTGGGGGTGTAGTCGTTCGTTCACTGATGTCGGATGCCAAACTTCTCTGCTCTGGAATTTCTTGTTGGTGTACTCCAGTCCGTTGTCCGTTCGAATGGTCTTGATTTTCGAACCGCCATCACGTGGAAGGCTTGAAACGCCCTCAAAACTTCGTCTTCGGATTTCGTTCGTAGGAAATAGACGACCATGCGGCGGAATTTGTCGTCCACGAACACGATATAGTACCTGCTACCTCCTAGCGACGGTACCTCCATGGGGCCGCAAATATCAGAGTAGACGACCTCCAGCAGTTCCTTCGCTCGGGAACCCTTCTTTCCGAATGCCATTCGTGACTGTTACCCCTTGGCGCACACGCTGCAATTATTTATACTGTTAGTATTTAAATTCATGCCACTCGAGTTTTTCCAGGTTCGCCGTTCTGAGATGCCCCATGCGCCGATGCCAAACTTCCATGGAATCTTCCGGCGGAACAGCCAATGCCTTGCCGGATCCACATGGCTCGCGCTGCTCCAGCTTGAACAGTCCGTTCTCGTGGCTCCCTGTTGCCACCATGCCGCCACTCGAGTTGAACACCTTGCAGCCAGCGTTGTCAAACACCATCGAGTAGTTTCTGCTTACGATTTTGTTGACGGATAGGAGGTTGACGGACAGCTGCGGAATATACTGGACATCGCTCACGGAAATTTCGCTTCCTTCTTCCTGGCAAACGGGCTTGAGTGCAGCGGTTCCAGTAGCTTCAATCTTCATAGCGACCTTGTTCGCAACCACTACGGTGCCACTGGACGGCTTCAGGTCCTGTAGCAGAACCTTGCTTCGGGTCATGTGATTGGTCGCGCCTGAATTCAAGTACCAGTCGCATCACTGGCGGCCTCGAACGTTGACAGGACGGAGCAGAAAGCATCTCCCTTTTTTGGACTTCTGCAGTCCCTCGCAATGTGTCCGTAGTTTTGACACTTTTTGCACTTCGATCCTTTCGGTTGATTAGATTGCTTCGATTGGCTGCCTCGATGTTGGTTGCCGTTGCTGCTGTGGTTGCCGTGCAACTGGTTGCCATGGCTACGCTTACCCTTCGACAACAACGCCGCATCCGACGACGGAATTTGCACCTCTTGCAGCAGCTTCGTTTTTATTGCGTCTCCGGTAATCCTGGTTCCGGAATTTTCCAGGGCCATGATCATTGGCCTGTATTCCTCCGGGAGTCCGCAGAGCAGCAGGGCACCAATCCATTCCTCCGAAATGTTGAATCCATTTCTGTTGAGTTGGTGGGCCGTGGAGATTATCCGATTTACGTATTCGGACATCGACGAACAACTCATCAGATCGGTTTTCACCAGCTTGTGAAGGAGATCGATCCCCCGGGTGAGGCCGGAATCTTCGAACGCCTTCTCCAGGTTCCCCCACACTTCCTGCGCTGTTTTCGCCTCCTTGGCGTGGACATAGTTCACCGGTTCAAGGAGAAGAATGACCTTGACTCTTGCTTTCCGGTCCTTCGCAGGGTCCACAGCTTCGTAGATTCCGCCCGGATTCTGCTCCGGCTTGACGGCTCCCCAGAGATCTTCCAGCTCGAGGTACGTTTGAACGACAAACTTCCACGTAGCCCAGTTCTCTCGTCCGGATAACCGCTCAATACCTGGCAGGCTTGAAATTCCTTGCACGGAACTGCTGCTTGATCCCGCTGAACTTCCGGTAGTCATCCTGAATCTTCAGAGCTTCGGCTTGAAAAACGATAGGCCCATAACCTATTGTATCTTCAGAATGTAAAAGAAACGACTTATTCGTTCGACTTGTGAACAGAAAGTGAAAATTTTATTTGAACAGTCATGGCTTCCTACGCTATACACTAACAGTTCCTTGTGTGAGTGTAGCTGGTCTGGCGATACTAGAATACTATCTACGGCGGTTAAGCTTAAGCTCAAGAAATTTGTTCTAAGTGTTACGTATATTTCTCTGTGATCTAAGCCCAGGGAAAAGCTGCTTTAAAGTAAATTACCGTGACCAGCCCTAATTCTGCGCAGTCCCTAATTCGGCGCCCTTTCTCGAATATACCACAAAATCACGGACGCTAGTTCAATATTAGCTTCAAATATATTTTTTGAATATTGCTTCAATAGTAATGAAAAAGTTTGTGAAGAAAAAAAATTCAAATCAACGATCATTATTTTGTAAAAAAAATAAAATGATGTTGCAAGTACTATAAATTGCCTGAAATCTGTGTCCGTTAGCGAAACTGCTAAAAAGTTGCTTCATGCAAGGTTGCGACCATTCATTTGCAAAGATTTACATTCATTTGCTGTTATCTCAGTTCAGAAGCATGCTATCGAAAAACAATGTATGGATGAATTTAACCTTGTAGTTTTATCTAAAAGTTTGCCGAATAACATTGGGGTCGCAAACGTATACCAAAGTCGAGAGCAAGCTGTGAAGGCAACTCTCCACGCGGTGAATGTAAATTATATTCACGCTGTGGAAAGTTGCCTTCACAGCTCGCTCACGACTTTGGTATGCGTGTGCGACCCCAATGTTATTCGGCAAACTTTTAGATAAAACTACAAAGGTAAATTCATCCATACATTGTTTTTCGATAGCATGCTTCTGAACTGAGATAATAGCAAATGAATGTGAATCTTTGCAAATGAATGGTCGCAAGCTTGGCTTCATGAGCTGAAGCATTTTGCGACATAAATAATGAAGAGAATAGTCCTGTTCAACGACGTAGGTTGAACTTGCTCGAAGTTGCTGCATCCTACTCTTACCCATTTGTCAACAAACGGGAAAGAGCGGGATGGAGCAAGTTCGAGCAAGTTCAACCTACGTCGTTGAACAGGACTAATGTCTGCTTTTCCATGCGCATCCTGTAACTGCTGTCTTCGAGGAATCAGAATCGGCAGAAAACAATTGAATTTTCTTCTTCTTATCTTAATCTTCTTGTTCTTCTTAAATGCGCAGAATTAGGAACCGGTATTTTTTTTTTGTATCTGTATTAACGAGATTTTTAGCCCTAGGCTAAGTTCATCTCGGGACCCACGCTTTACTTCCCTTCCGAAGGAAGAACTCACATTTTGCGAGTTTGTCGGGAGTGGGATTCGATCCCAGGTCCTTGGCGTGATAGTCAAGTGTTCTAACCATCACACCAGGTCCGCTCCATAGGAACCGGTATTAAACGGTAGTCCTAATTCTGCGCAGACATTTCAACACTAAGTTTTGAACATATAACTAATGAACAAACATCATATAAATGCCACCATAGTTATAACTAGGATATTCTATGTTTCTAGCAATCCGGTGAATGTAATTACGGCTCAACAAGTTAGTTTATGAACTTTGAAGGCTAATTTACGATTTTTGAATTTTTGATCTGATAGTTCGACCGGACTAACCACTTGTTTTAAACATTTATTATCAACCTCGGGGGAAATTTTATGGATTCATGCAAGCATTCGTCAAATGCGATATATGATGTGATGTGGAACTTTCTTAAACAGTGGAAACCCTGGAGTTAGACAAGAAAGAAGTTTCAGTTTGCAAACAAAGATTGTGCCACCTTGTCATGGCGAAAAAGTTTATATTGCCTTTAGAAATGAAAGTAAATTTTACTAAAATGTGCGTATGCGAATAACTAAAAAGTTTTACGTAGTAGTATTCGATAATGCTACAAAATCCTTTTGTGTATTATGATTAAAATTCCCTTTGCTTAGTAATCAAAGTAGGTAGTATGGTGATTTTTTGAAGTTTTAGATAGAAATCGATTTTGAAACTTTCAGAGTCCATTTTCTCAATGCCTACTTTTTACATATGGGACTGACTTGCGATTCACGGCAGTACAGCTGATTGAAATTGAAAAAGTCTTAGATGCGCAGAATATGGGCCTGGGCCCTCCACGGTAGAGTATGAGCACCGGTTTTGGCCAGTCTAAGGGAAATCATTTTTATAAAAATAACCAAGAATCCTATGAAAACAACCAATGTGACATTTTATATTTTGTAGGAAAAATGCAGAAATCAATATGTACTTTAACTTTAATTTCTTCGATTTCAGAAAAAAAAATCTTATGGGAGTGACCAAATTAGAAGCACCATGGCCAAAATCGGCATATGGAAGCTCATTTCTTAAGGAAATTTTTTTTCTTGTATTTTTCAATAAAAATATATGATGTCCACCGCTTTAATCATCACATCATATGTAGGGTATGTGTTCCATCAGTAATCTCATGCTCCCATATTCATCCTATTCGAAAACAAGCGATTACGGCACCGATTGATTTCTTTCTTTTTGTTTTCATGGGTGCTCACTTTTAATAAAAAATACAAAAATAAGAAACAAAACAAACAGCGCTACAATCTTTTGTTTTTCGTAGGATAAAAATGGGAGCCACATGCTTAAGAAGGGAACCAATACCCTATTAGGATCTAGTAGTAAAGAATAAATTTATGCTGATTCAGATCGCAACAGGGTGAAACGCACTATGGCCAAACCTGATGCTTTTACCCTATTAGTGAACATTAATGAATTATGTTACGTTTTGAGGAGGGGGATGCGGTTTTAGGCAGTGTGATGATCCCTACAAAAATTTCAAAGGTCTCATACAAAAAGAGTGGCAACGAAAAGTGAGGTTTCAGAATGAATCATTTAAGCATGAGGTGATTTATGGAAGTCGAGAACGTTGTTATTTTTTTCGCCAGCTCAGAAATTTTATTGAAAATACAGTATTTTTGTCCAGAATACATTCTCAATTCTGTTGCAAAATTCACGTACATTTCTTCACTTTTTAATTGATGTCTGCAAACTACTATTCACTATTAACTTTTATTTTATTTATTTTTAAGCTGTGTTGCATCAGGAATATATTTCAGATCAACGATTATTGATTAAAAAATGATAAAAAGAAAATAATTTGTTGCCCATATACCTACAACCATCTCTCATTATGGAGAAATCACAAACGAGACGGAAATCCACAGAAGTGAAAAAAAAAACAACACCATGAAAAATCGATATTATGAATAAACACTCACTGCTGGCTGGTAAAACACTAGGAAACAAGGTTATGTGTGTCCGAGGGTCTTTTCCAAACCTCGTAAGCTCCGCTATAGTTTCCTCTGGCCACAGTTTAGTTCACTTGTTATACATTTTTATCATTTTCACTGTTTAGCCATGTCAGACAACACCGTACACCTACAACTAGTGCTCACAACCGGAACAAAAGTACTGCGACCTGCACAGCATACCACCTAGTTGCCCTCAATAACGGGAGTTTTCCCCAACACTACCGAATGTGTATTTCTTAATCTTATTGTTTTCTCACTATTGAAAGAATGGATAATCAAAAGAAAATGGAACACTCGGTGACTTTTAACTATAAAGAAACCCGAGACACCGAAATGCACTAACGCACTGTGCATCGTACTCGGCATGTGCCTACATACGAAAAATTAGAAAGTTTGGCCAAAAATAAACTGAATGCATACTAAATTTAAACGCATCTTCCATTGCACAATGCTTTCGAAACCGGCACTTACTGGACACAAAAGTTTCTATGTTTTTGATTTTTTTTATTACTAGCTTATCAGCTTCTATATTCTATAAACAACTGTTACTGATGTTATAATAAAGCTAAAACAAATTGTAATTGTATTTATTGATCGAACGTAAACCAGTAACAGTTTACAATTAATCGGGTTTAACGGGTGATAATTATTTAATGTAATAGGCGTAAACGATTTTGTCCAGCTAAATACGCCTCTGGGACCGTTGTGCATTGCACCGCTCATAGAAATCTCCCAAAAAACCTATCTGTGGCAGCAAGCTGTGAGAACGGCGAGAAATCTACAACTTCACCGCTTACTTCGAATGCGGCGGATGTTTTCATGAACCGCGAGAAGAAACTCTTGTTACGGCCTACTCAACTTTGCGGCACAGCCAGCAGCCATCACCGTCATCACCCATCGCAGTAGACATTTTTTCACCCTACAATCAGTCCCGTTTCCTCGCGACGACTGTGCGGAAAAATCGCATTTTCTGTGCCTCAACACTGTTACTTACAATTTTAAACGGCCACCGCACTAACACCACACATTAAGTGACAAATTGCACACAATTTTAACACCAAAAGCAATCTTTTACTCCTAAAACGAACGCGATTATTTTCCACTTTGTCACTTCGCGTCCATGAAACAATAACACAAGACAAAATTTTCCTGCTTTTGCTGCGCTGCGCTCGCTCGCTGCTCGGCGGACCTTTCTTTTCCTTTTGCGTGCGAAGACGAAAACGAACCGAACACAAAAAACGATCACGGCGAACTGTCAAACGTGCGTTTTTGTTTCGGTCGAAAAAGGTTCGAAAAGTGGTTTCGAAATCAACGGTTTCGCGCAGATGTCACACCCCAGTGTAAAAAAGTAGCATAGTGTACACTGCACCACAGAGAACAGACATCCAAGTCCGGTTCCAAAACTGTGTAAGGAATTTAACGGCCATTTGAAATCGGCAACACAAGTGGCAATAGCGTTGCGCTGCAACCGCGTTGCTGGATGAGGTGGATTTAGGGAAGATCGACATTATTGAAGAGGAAACCGAAGAGAATACTGTACTACCAATAGTTGAACTGCAAACAACAAAGGAAGATATTGTTCCTTGCAAGATAAATCCGCGAAACGCGTTTGTCTTCTTCTTTTTCATCAAGTTGTCAAAATATGACCGCACCACTATGAGCGACCTGATGGTCAGAAAATCTGCATGCGGCGCTTACCTATATCAAATCCACATGAGGCTGCGGCGATATAGCCGCGAGGAGATGCACGCGATACAGACGCAATGTGGAAATGGAAAAGATGAAGCCGCATCTCGCTGCAGCATCATTAAATAATATCCCGATTATTAAACACAAAGCCGACGAGGTGATGCGTATGCGTATAGTGAATCAATGTCGCGATAAATATTATTACGATTTCTGGCCACCTGATTTGCCATTTGTGTTAACTTTTGTTTTGATATGAATGGCCTGAAGGCTGCTGCGATGCTGCTGGGTGGGTGACAGTATCTGTTGGATTTTGACATTGCGTCGGCATCGCGGGAATCTCCTCGCGGCCATATCGCCGCCGCCCAATGTGGATTTATTATGAGCGCATAAGTGTGGTTTAGACACCGAAACGATCTGATACCAAATCGCACTATTATTTGAGATTCCGCACTTGTCACAATAGATCTAAAAACTGGTCGCAATGAGGGAAGGTTCCCCAAGTAACCACGAAGCCGTATATAAGTGCATCAATTTTGCCATATATTGATAATTAAAATTATGAATATAATGCTGCATTACTTTAAACACCCCATTGAAGCAATATTAAAGTCGAAAAGGGCCCCACTAAAATCAAATTAGTGCCACATATTGCATAGTAATCCTACATTATAGAGATCTGCGGAGGCGGCCATTGTAAGCCAATCGTGCAGAAAGAACTGTCAAAGTGTGAGCCAAATGAACAGGCTGATCGTTCGTAAGAAGGCGTCGATTGAACGGTATTGCAATCCGAACTAAATAAATTAAAATTATTTATTTTTAATATCGAGAAATTGACGGTATATGTAAGTTTAGTAAAAAGATAGAATTTAATTAATTCTGCTTTCAAAAGCTCAAGCTTATGACGAAACTTTTGTTGCTGCACTTCTCGAAAAAACTTTCATTGCTGCTTCTTGCTTCATTTCTGCCGATATGTTTAGCTTAACACTTTGCAATAAATTTCAGATTTCATCGATTGCTCCGCTATTTTTTTCAAAATTTTGAAAAAAAAATCTACCATAATTAGAAAATGTAAACAAAACAACTTGAACCACTACGAAGTCACGCACAAAGTTTGAACATCTAGCTTTGCAGCAAGTGTTGGCAGCTGATGTAAACAAAATGAACAGCGTTGCCGAATCGACATATGTAACTTCCGCTTATCTCTATGTAGAGGATTTCTAATATTGCAGCACGCTGACAGCCATTGCTAAAGTGAGCCATTTTACGTTTCGGATCAGCTGATCGCTCATTTCATGAATGAAAATTTGACAGGAGGTTGCGCCCAAGCCCGTGAGTGTTAATATCAATATCAACACTGTTGTCCTTTCGTAAAATAGACTATATAAATGCATGTGCTGTACATTTGCATTTGACATGCTTGATACGTGCAACACGAAAAACCAAAACAAAAATCTATTTTTAGCACCGTTTCGTTATCGACGGTACTGATGCCCTCACACATTAATGTTTTAACCATTATTTTTTTTGTAGTCGGATCGGGAGTCGAACCAGAAGTGTTGAAGACCGCTAGATGAGTTCCATACGCGCTGGCACCTTGGACCGTTTCTGCTGCAGTGATAACAATAGATATTTCATTAACTAAAAGGAAAATGTTCTTCTATCGCAATCATTGCAGTAGAGGGTAAAACGACTATGTCATATGTAATAGAATACAGTAAACTATCACATTCCGATAAATTACTGAAAATTACATAATGCATTTTAGAAGATATTTAATCAACATAAGAAAATAAAAACCTCGACTAAAACACCCTTCGCACATTGCTCATATGCTAATTGGGTTTTTAAATTAAGAAAAATTCAATGATTTTTTATTTTTAAACGAAAGAGCACCTTTTTCTGAGCCGCTATTATTTTTTTCAGATTTTTAGAACTTTATTTTGGTACCTAAAATCAATTTCAAAGAGATTTTTTGAAATCACCTTTTGACAGCTGGGCAACTGCTTGACAGCTCCGTTCAGTACAAAATGCGATGAGGGGTGATTCGACAAATCGCTCCCATACAAATTTCAAATTGATTTTTAAATAGGTTCCCGGGCACCAAAATTGATGAAAATTTGGATTTCGGCTCAGTTTGGCATGCAGATTCAGAATATGGAATTATCTCAACACCACTAAAGAAGCCAATTGTGATTTCTATCGTTATTGGCATGTGATTGTGTTGAAGCATGTGCATCGTAGTAACCTTGCAATCCAGAATACTGAAGTTGTTAATCATAGTAGTCCTTATACATGTATGTCAGAAATAAATTTATTCCTTCCATTACCGTTAACCTAGCTACACGCATTTTCCTTAATTCTAAGAGGTTGTGGACCCAGTAAGAGCTAGGTGAAGAAACCGAGAGCAGCAATACGAAATGGATTCGAAGCTCGGTATAGAAAAGCTGACAAACGAGAACTACCCCCAGTGGTCGTTTGAGGCGGAGATGTTATTGGAGCGTGAAGATCTCTGGAAGTACGTCGTCGATGCGGCTCCCAACCCGGTCACTGCAGCGTGGACAACAGGGGACAGGAAGGCTCGAGCGACAATTGCTTTATTGGTCGAGAAGCGACAACATCCACTCATCCGAGACGTCAAGACTGCGAAGGAAACCTGGAGTCGATTGAAGGAGCAGCACCAGAAGACTACAATGTGTTCAAGAGTATCGCTCATCTGTCAAGTCTGCGATAAGAAGCTATCAGAAGGAGGAGATCTTGAAGCGCATATGTACGAACTGGAGGAACTGTTTTCAAGACTTCAAGGTGCAGGAAAAGACCTGGGAGAAGATGTGCAAGTGGCAATTCTTTTGCGAAGCCTTCCGGCATCCTACGAAAGCATCCGGACAGCGTTGCTGGTTCTGAAGGACGATGAACTGAAGATGTCTTTCGTCAAGGGAAAAGTTTTGGACTACGCCCGAAAGCTACAGGAGAATGATGCTGTCGTTGATGAATCCGCGTTCAAGGTAGAAGCAAAGAAGATCACCTACCATTTTTGCGGAATGAAGGGGCACAAGAAGAAAGATTGCCAAGCCTTCAAAAGATCAAGCCATCTCGACAAACCTGCGAACAAGAACTCGAAACCGAAGCAAAATCCTGGCACTAGTAAGGGTAAGCCTCATGACAAGCTGTACGCGTTCGTTCTGGATTCTGCTGATCGGAAGAGGGCTGACTGGATCGTTGATTCCGGCGCGACGTCCCATGTGTGCTGCGACAGAAGTTTTTTCGAAGCCCTGAAGCCAAGTTCTTTTTTTTTTTTTTTTTTTTTTCGAAGCCCTGAAGCCAAGTTCGGGGGCTGCAAAACGGTGAGTCGATAAGGAGAGAGTCCAATATAGCTCTGGTCCTCACAAGTTCCTACCTCATGCTTCCACGGGTCAAACGATGACAAAGACCGCCAGCTAAGAGTTGTGTGCTTAGCTGGTAGCGCAGCCTGGGCACTGTTGTCCTTCTGACTTCAGCTAGATTGAGGAGGTACGATCCGAGTGTCTGTTCACCAAGGAGGTGCGGCTCAAACAGCGTCTGTTCTGGCATCCAGCGGCTGAGTAAGAAACGCTGCACCACGCCCAGCTAGACCCAAGGTGGTAGCCCCATCAGCGTGGTCGTCCCAGTGTTGGTTGGGACGTTAAACAGAACTGGCACGGTGGCCCTCCGGCGAGACAGGAGTGTTGGCGTAGGCCCAATAAGCCACCTGTAAAAATCCCCATTGCGAATAACATAGGAGAAAATCCAACTCGATACAATCGGCAAAGACCCACGCGACGAAATAAGGACTACGATTGGAAACTTGGAACATGGAATTGCAAGTCACTAGGTTTCGCAGGATGTGACAGGATAATCTACGACGAACTACATCCCCGCAACTTCGACATCGTGGCGTTGCAGGAACTTTGTTGGACTGGACAGAAAGTGTGGAAAAGCGGGCATCGAGCGGCTACCTTCTACCAAAGCTGTGGCACCACCAATGAACTGGGAACAGGATTTATAGTGTTGGGCAAGATGCGACAACGTGTGATCGGGTGGCAGCCGATCAACGCAAGGATGTGCATGTTGAGAGTTAAGGGCCGTTTCTTCAACTACAGCATCATCAACGTCCACTGCCCACACGAAGGGAGACCAGATGACGAGAAAGAAGCGTTCTACGCGCAGTTAGAGCAAACATACGATGGTTGCTCGCCGCGTGACGTGAAAATCGTTGTCGGCGACATGAACGCGCAGGTAGGAAGGGAGGAAATGTACAGACCGGTAATCGGGCGAAACAGCCTGCACGCCGTATCGAATGATAACGGCCAGCGATGCGTAAACTTTGCAGCCTCCCATGGTATGGTAGTCCGAAGCACCTTCTTTCCCCGCAAAGATATCCACAAAGCCACCTGGAGATCACCCGACCACCAAACAGAAAGCCAAATCGACCACGTTCTAATCGACGGTAAATTCTTCTCGGATATAACCAACGTCCGCACATACCGCAGTGCGAATATAGATTCGGATCACTACTTAGTCGCTGTATGCATGCGCTCAAAACTTTCGACAGTTATCACCACGCGTCGAAGTCGAACGCCGCGGCTCAACATCGAGCAACTTCGTAACGTAGAAGTGGCTCAAGACTACGCGCAGCAGTTAGCAGTGGCCCTACCAACGGAAGAGCAGCTTGGCGCAGCTACACTTGAAGATGGCTGGAGGGACATCCGATCCGCCATAGGCAGTACCTCGGCTACAGCACTAGGCTTCGCGACTCCGAATCACAGAAACGACTGGTACGACGGCGAATGTGAACAGTTGAAAAACGAGAAGAATGCAGCATGGGCGAGAATGCTGCAACACCGTACGAGAGCGAATGAGGCACGTTACAAACAGGCGCGGAACAGGCAGAACTCAGTCTTCCGGATGAAGAAGCGCCAGCAGGAAGAACGAGATCGCGAAGCGATGGAAGAGCTGTACCGCGCTAAGGACACACGAAAGTTCTACGAGAAGCTGAACCGCTCGCGCAGAGGCTTTGTGCCACAAGCCGACATGTGCCGAGATAATCACGGGAATATTCTCACGAGCGAGCGTGAGGTGGTCGAGAGGTGGCGGCAGCATTACGATGAGCACCTCAATGGCGACGTTGCAAGTACCGAAGGTGGCGTGGTAACAGATCTAGGAGTATGTGCACAGGACGAAAGACTTCCGGCCCCTGACCTTCAAGAGATTGAGGAGGAGGTTAGCCGGTTGAAAAACAACAAAGCCGCTGGAGCAGATCAACTACCAAGCGAGCTTCTAAAATACGGTGGAGAAGCACTGGTGAGAGCACTACACTGGGTCATTACCAAGATTTGGGAGGAGGAAGTATTACCGGAGGAATGGATGGAAGGTATCGTGTGTCCCATCTACAAAAAGGGCAACAAGTTGGATTGCGGAAACTACCGCGCGATCACACTACTGAGCGCTGCCTACAAGATACTCTCCCAAATTTTATGCCGCCGTCTATCACCGATTGCAAGAGAGTTCGTGGGGCAATATCAGGCTGGATTCATGGGTGAACGCGCTACAACGGACCAGATGTTCGCCATCCGCCAGGTGTTGCAGAAATGCCGCGAATACAACGTGCCCACACATCACTTGTTCATCGATTTCAAATCGGCGTATGATACAATCGATCGAGAACAGCTATGGCAGATTATGCACGAATACGGATTTCCGGATAAACTGATACGGTTGATCAAGGCGACGATGGATCGAGTGATGTGCGTAGTTCGAGTATCAGGGACACTCTCGAGTCCCTTCGAATCTCGCAGAGGGTTACGGCAAGGTGATGGTCTTTCGTGCTTGCTGTTCAACATTGCTTTGGAGGGTGTAATAAGAAGAGCGGGGATAAACACGAGTGGGACGATTTTCACGAAGTCCGTTCAGCTGCTTGGTTTCGCCGATGATATTGATATTATTGCTCGTAAATTTGAGACGATGGCGGAAACGTACATCCGACTAAAGAGGGAAGCCAGGCGAATCGGATTAGTCATTAATGTGTCGAAGACAAAGTACATGATGGCAAAGGGCTCCAGGGAGGAATCGCCGCGCCCGCCACCCCGAATTCATATCGACGGTGATGAAATCGAGGCGGTTGAAGAATTCGTGTACTTGGGCTCACTGGTGACCGACGACAACGACACCAGCAGAGAAATACAGAGGCGCATTGTGACAGGAAATCGTGCCTACTTTGGACTCCGCAGAACTCTACGATCGAATAAAGTTCGCCGTAACACGAAGTTAACCATCTACAAAACGTTGATTAGACCGGTCGTCCTCTATGGGCACGAAACATGCCCCTGCATACCCTACGTGCAGAGGAGTTTTCGAACGGAAGGTGTTGCGTACCATCTACGGCGGAGTGCAGATGGAAGACGGGACTTGGAGAAGGCGAATGAACCACGAGCTGCATCAGCTGCTGGGAGAACCAACCATCGTCCATACCGCGAAAATCGGGAGGCTACGGTGGGCGGGTCACGTCATCAGGATGACGGATAGCAACCCGACTAAAATGGTTCTCGAGAGTCATCCGACCGGTACAAGAAGACGTGGAGCGCAGCGAGCTAGGTGGGTCGACCAAGTGGAGGACGATCTGCGGACCCTACGCAGAGTGCGGAACTGGAGACAAACAGCCATGGACCGAGTGGAATGGAGGCGACTACTATGTACAGCAGAGGCCACCCCGGCCTTAGCCTGACCGGTAAGGTAAGTAAGAAGCCAAGTTCGGAGAAGAGTGTCTATCTTGCAAATGGGAAAGAGGCCAAAGTGAAATGGGTTTTCGGATGGACACGGAGAAACCGGAAGTAATAAAACGAACACACTTCGAGAGAAATAACAAACACGTCTGTATTGATTTGAATACGCTTTGATAATAATAAAATGGAGGGAAACATTTGACAGCTACCACAGTGCCGCCCGTTCGGTGGGGCACACCACAGTAGCGGCGGTTGCCTGATGACACAACCGTGCTGCCAGAGGTTGTTCTTCAACACCCCTGCTCAACCGCTGCAACTCGACAGACCAATAGCAGCTCGATGTCTCTGAAAAGCTGGCCCTGGTAGACCCTTGGTCATCATATCGGCTGGCTGATCCGACGAAGGTAGGAACTGAAGTCGAATTCGCCCCTGCTTCACCAGATCCCGCAAGAAGTGGAATTTCACATCCACGTGCTTCAGACGACCGAAATCCTTCGAATTCTCGGTGATCCGCATCGCTGACTGATTGTCCTCGTAGAACGTAGTCGCCTCCTTCGGTTTCCACCACAGATCTTCCAGCAATCGAATCAACCACATTTCGTGACAAGCTGCTGTACACAATGCGGTAAGTTCTGCTTCCGTCGATGAAAGGGAGACTGTCTGCTGCTTTCGGGTTATCCAACCAACCGTTGCTCCGAACACTTGGAAAATACAGCCACTGACCGAGCGCCTATCGAACTGATCATTGGCCCAATCAGCATCGGAGTATACTTCCACTGCTGCAGCATCACTTCCTCTGCGGTACACTAATCCCACGGTAACGGTTCCCTTGAGGTATCGTAGGACCCTTCTCAAGTGCACCCAGTGAATCTCATTCGGACAACTCTGGAACTGGCTTAGAAAATTCACTGCCGCTGCCAAATCCGGTCTCGTTGTCATTGCCGCATAGGTCAAACAACCCACGAGCTCTCGATACGGCTTGGTGATCCTTTTCTCCTCTATTCCTTTCGGCAACTTCAGACGATGCTCCAGCGGAGTTGAAATCGGCTTGCAATCACTCATCTCGAATCTTCTCAAAACGTCCTCGTGATATTGCTGCTGGCTGATTCGCATTACTCCGCCTTCCAAATCATAGTCGATTCTCATCCCCAAGAAACTTTTGATGTCACCCATGTCGGTCATTTCAAATTCTCGGGACAGGAGCTCCTTCACCATCTTGACTGCCTTCAACGAACCCGCAATGAGAATGTCGTCAACATACAAAACGATGATCAACTTCTCCGAACCAATCCTTCGAGTATACAGGCATTGGTCGTTCTCGCTTCGCTTGAACTTCAGCCGTTGCTCGACGAAGTTGTGGAACCGCTCATTCCACGCGCGTGAGGCCTGCTTCAACCCGTAGATGGACTTCTCTAGACGACAAACCAATCCTTCTCCTTGCTCGAATCCCTCTGGTTGTACCATGAAAATCTCCTCCGTTAACGTTCCGTTCAAGAAGGCCGTCTTCACGTCCATTTGATGAACGACCAACTTCTCCTGGTTCGCCAGAGCTAACACAGTGCGCAGAGTATCCAGCTTCGCAACTGGAGAATATGTTTCGCAGTAGTCTATCCCGTACCGTTGGCTGAATCCCCGAGCCACCAATCGAGCCTTGTATCGATCCGGTGCTCCGTCCACGCCGCGCTTCACCTTGAAAACCCACTTGTTGGTAATCGGTGTACGGTTCGCCGGTAGCTTCGCCAACTTCCACGTCCCGTTCTTCTTCAAAGAATCCATTTCCTCCTGGATGGCAGCCTGCCATAGGCCCCAGTCGCTTCGATTCCTCGCTTCTGCTATGGAATTTGGAAGATTTTCCACGTAGCTAGTTGCATTCAGCGCGTATGCAGCATAGTCCACTTCGTAATCCGCGTGCCAGGACGGAACGTTCCGATTCCGCCGCGGTCTTCCTGATTCACCGCTGCTTCGTTCAGCTACTTCGCTTGGTCCACTTCCATGATTTTCCTCCGGCGGTTCTTCGGCAGAATCCGACCCATCATCATTACGGAAACTGTCGAACTCTTCGTTCGACTCATCATCGGAGTTTGCTTCTTCCTTGACATCGCTATCGTCCTGCCTGTCATCCTTCTTCGGAACCGAGAATACGTCACTTGAAACTGTTCTGTCGACCTTCGTCTTCGGCTCTCCAGCTTCCAGAAAATCTACGTCCCGAGCGTGGATGATTTTTCCGCTCCGTGGGTTCCATACGCGGTAACCATTGTTGGCGTATCCCAGGAAAATCCCCTTCCACGCTTTCGCGTCCAGCTTCCTTCGCTGCTCCTTCGGAACGTGCACGTATACGCTACAGCCGAAAGTCCGAAGTTTACTCACGTCCGGCTTACTACCTTCCCACAGCTCATACGGTGTTACATTCGGTGCGATTGCCGACGATGGACTACGGTTCAGCAGAAACGCTGCGGTTTGAATCGCCTGACCCCAGAACCGCTTATCTACTCCAGAGTCCTCCAGCATGGATCGAGCCTTCTCTACGAGAGTTCGATTGAGCCGCTCGCTTACTCCATTCTGCTCAGGTGTGTGAGGAACAGTCCATTCCACTTGGATGCCCTTGGACTTACAAAAACGTTCGAATTGTTTGCTTTTGTACTCACCACCATTGTCGCATCGCAGCCGATGGATCCTTTGCCCGAACTTCGCCGTCGCCAACGCCTCGTACGTCTGGAAACACTCGAACACCTCGTCCTTCGATGTGATCAGGAACACTACGGCAAAATGGCTCCAGTCATCGGTGAAAGTTACGAAATACTTCACCCCCGATACTCCAACCGGCGTAACCGGACCGCACACATCCGAGTGAACCAGCTCGAGCACACGCGACGAACGTTTTCCATCACGCACTGCGAAAGGCTTTCGAGTTTGCTTGCCAACGACGCACGACTCGCACACGGTCATGTCTCTGTCTTTCACTGCGCCGTCCACTTTCAAACCGGTCACCATCTCATCGCGAATCAGTTTTTCGAGGCTTCTGGCATTTAAATGTCCGAACCGACGATGCCACAGCTCCAAGCTCCTTGGAATCCGCCCGCACGAGAGCAACGATTCCTTCGCACTCTCCTTGACGGTTGAAAAATTCAAACCGTACAATCGTCCGACACGCGAACCAGTGGCGACTATTTCCGATCCCCGCAGAATTTTCACTTTCCCTTTCTCGTAGATCACTTTCATCCCCGCATCGTCCACTCTCATCACCGAAAACAAATTGCATCTCAGTTCTGGCACGTACAATACGTTCTTCACTGTGCACTCGATTTGCTTTCCGTTGACATGGGAGAGCACACGAACAGTCCCGGAATGCTTCGCCACAATGCACTGTTCATTCTTCGCGATCGCGATTTCAATCGGACGGTCCAGCACTTTCAGATCCTCGAACAGCGATCTGTCGTTCACCAGGTGATCCGAACACCCAGAATCGATGAACCAGTTCACTTTTCGCGACCCACACTGTACTTCGGAACCCCTGCTGAAGCCGGCAAAACAAACACCACCTTGTTCGGCAACATTTGCTTTCGATTTTGCACTTTTGTTCCCGCTCTTCTTCTTCACAGGGCATTCCGATAACTTGTGTCCCTCCTGCTTGCACCCGAAACACTTCATGTTCTTCGGCTTCGTCGGCGCCGGCTTCTTCGAGCCGGAGAAAGCAGCTTCACCACACGCGGCGGGGGAACACATTTCGACACCTTTTCGCTTGGTTTCTTCGTCTAGCAATCGACACTTCACAAACTCAAGCGACAAGTTTTCTTCCGGCATTGTCTCAATCGCGGTAACCACGGTGGCATACGAACTGCCAAGAGTCAGTAGGAGGTGGCAGATCACGTCGATCTCCTCCAACACCGCATCCGTCGCCCGGTACTCGCGCACTAATTTATCGAACCGGAGAAAATGTTGCTGCAGCGTACCACCTTCGAAACGCATTGTGAGCATCTGCCGCTTCAGATGCACCCTGCTCGCGATACTGCGCCGCTCGAACACACGACGCAATGCATCCCAAATGTCCTTCGGAGCGGGTTTATCCTGGATATATTCCAGCTGCGAATCGTGAATACGCGACACTAGCAACGATTTGCACTTGCGGTCCATTTTCTTCCTCTTCTCTCTTGCCAATTCTTTCGTTTTCTTCACTGCTTCACTGTCGCCCGGCACTTCCTGCAGTTCCGGCACATCCGCAGCAAAAGTTTCCACACACTCCACGAGCTCATGCTCCTCCAGGAGTATCAGCATGCGGAACTTCCATGCTGCATAGTTTGTGCCGTCGAACAGCGGCAGAAAAACACGTTCGACTTTTTCCTCCTCCATCACGAGTTCCACTTTTCACTAAATGTTCCGACTGTTCCACACGCGCGACGCGATTACTGGACCCAAAACCTGAAATGGGTTTTCGGATGGACACGGAGAAACCGGAAGTAATAAAACGAACACACTTCGAGAGAAATAACAAACACGTCTGTATTGATTTGAATACGCTTTGATAATAATAAAATGGAGGGAAACATTTGACAGCTACCACAGTGCCGCCCGTTCGGTGGGGCACACCACAGTAGCGGCGGTTGCCTGATGACACAACCGTGCTGCCAGAGGTTGTTCTTCAACACAAAGTCCAAGGAACTGGAACGGTGGTGAAGATTCCCGGATAAAAAATCACCATTCATTACATGGTAAATATTATTAACATATGACTGGTTTTATTGTTCACAATAAAACACATAGTAGATTTATTGTTACTTTTTACAATAGAAATCAAGCCCATATAGTTCGTACAATAAGTTAACATTAGCTTTATTAGTGACTAATTGATTCGATTGTTTTTCAATAATTCTATAATAATTTAAAGTTACTATCAGTAAAAATTAATTTAAGTTGTTTTTATATAGTTGCAAAAGTGCCTGCAAAGTTCTCATGGACTTTTTATTAAAAAAGAGTTTATTTCTCAATTACACTTAAAAACAATTCGTAACAAATAAATAACAATAAACATTATTGTTGCTTGGATCATGTTTGTATAATCAAATACAAAATCACTTGACATATTTTTTTTATAGTTTTCGTTTTAAATTTGAGTGCAGTAGATGTTTCGGTTATCGAATGTTATTCGCTAAAACTTCAACGACTGACAGATGTCAAGCCGTGTTGGCAGAGGAAGCTCTCAATGAATAACTGAGGAAGTAGTTATAGAAAACTAGCTGAAAAGCAGGTTTAAGCCAAGCGAGGACGTTACGACAAGAAAAAGATGAACAATGATTTTTCTAATGTTTTCCAATAAATTAAAGGAATCTAGAAAATAGTAAACTACCATTGATAACAATACAAATACAATTTGTTTAATGGGGTGAATTGAACCGATGTGAAAATAAACATGCAATAATATTTGTTGTTATGTAAACAGATTTCGCCTTTGAAAAACCAAAGAATTCATATTTCTCGGTAACATTTTTCTTCAGCATTTACAGATTCTAATGGCCACATGAATTGTGAACGATTTATGGTATGAATCATACGACCTGAGGTCTGACTTGTGATATTTGGCAGTTATTTGAAAAGATTGATGATAGATCTTATCAACAGCTGCCAAGCAACACATACCAGACAGACATCAGAGTGTTTGATTCTTATCATAAAATGTGCATATCATTCAGGCGGCTGTTAGTGCTCGTAAATGCTGGATATAAATGTTAGCGGGAAATATAAATTCTATGAATTTTCAAAAGCGAAAACTGCTTACAAATAACAACAAATATTATTGTATTTTTATTGCAACAAGGATTTATTTGACGCCATTCAATTAATTGTAGTTGTATTGTAAGAACAATGAAAAAACATTAAGATATATGGTTTTCTTTTGAAAATTGCCCTAAAAATGTCTCATAAAAACACAATACATTCTATTGTTTTTCGCGAAAAAGTGTATGAAAATTTTCTCAAAATTTTATGGTTAAGATACATAACGACCACCATTTTTTATTGTAAAAGTGCCATTTACCATTCGCCGGATGGTATAGAACAATAGGGGTGGTGGTGAGTGTGCTGTTTTAATTACAATACGTTTAATGGTGAATATTTTGCGAAAAAATGGTGTTGTAACAATAAAATTTATCGTATTTTTATGATATTTTTTATCAGGGTTTTCTGCGTGGATTCCAACGGCGATCGGACGATCATGGCCTTGTCCGATGTTCTCTACGTCCCTGGATTGGAAATGAACCTCATCTCGGTGGGTAAGCTGATCGGAAAAGGCGCAAACGTGCAGTTTGGAACAAACGGTTGTCAAATTTTGTCCAAGACGGAAGTAGTTGCTGTAGCAGTCAAGCATGGAGGCCTGTACCGGTTGAAGATCCACGGTGAACGCGCGATGGTTGCCGGACAGAATCACACGGAGAACTGCCAGCACACCTGGCATAGGCGTTTCGGGCACCGGGATGAAGCCGTCATTCAACAGATCATCAGCAAGAATTTGGCGAGCGGAATACAGGTACGTGACTGTGGAACCGACGAAGTTTGTGAACCGTGTCTCGAGGGAAAGCAAGCTCGGAAACCGTTCCCGAAGTCCACCGAGAAAAAGTCAACGGCTACGTTGGACCTGGTACACACCGACGTTTGCGGCCCCATGGATACGTACTCACTGAGCGGATTCAAGTACTTCGTGACCCTGATCGATGACCATAGCCGTTTCTATGTGCTCTACTTTCTGAAGAAAAAATCGGAAGTTCCGGAGAAAATTCAAGATTTCGTACGATTGGTCAAGACGCAACAAGGTCGAGTTCCGAAAGCCATACGATCGGACAATGGTGGAGAATATGTCAGTGCAGAGCTGCGGAAGTTTTACAAGCAAAACGGTATCCAAGCACAATACACTACAAGTTACTCGCCCCAGTCCAATGGAGTTGCTGAACGAAGAAACCGATACCTGTCCGAAATGACGAGATGTATGCTGACTGATGCCAAATTGGACAACCGATTCTGGGCGGAAGCAATGAATACGGCGGTTTATCTTCAGAACGTACTTCCATCGAGAGCCGTTGATGC
This sequence comes from Aedes albopictus, assembly GCF_035046485.1. NCBI lineage: Eukaryota > Metazoa > Arthropoda > Insecta > Diptera > Culicidae > Aedes > Aedes albopictus. The sequence goes on from NC_085138.1 coordinate 220,506,777, forward strand.
CACTCCACATGAAATTTGGTACGGGCGGAAACCGGATATGAAGCATTTGCGAGTCTTTGGATCTGAAGCCTATGTGCATGTCCCGAAGCCACTCCGGAAGAAGCTAAGTCCTGTTTCGCAGAAAATGACGTTCGTTGGATATTCGATGGACCATAAGGCGTGGAGGTTCCTGGACATGAAATCGCTGAAGCTAGTTGTAAGCCGAGATGCGGACTTCATGGAGCTCAATTCGGGAGGACATCAGGCCAATCAAGACATCGCGAGCAAACCGGAAGTTTGGGAATATGATCTGGATGAACAGAAACAAGAACCGTTTCCTGTTGAGGAAGATCCTGTGGCAGATGTCGTAGATCAGGAAGAACGAGACACTGATGACAATCTTCAGGAGGAGTTTGAATCTGCTGCCGAATCGTCGTTTGAAGATCAAGAGGCGGACGTCACCGTCACACCGAGGCGTTCGGAACGAATTACCAAGGGAATTGGGTTTTTAAATTAAGAAAAATGTATCAATTTTTTGATTTTATACGAAAGAGCACCTTTTTCTGAGCCACTATGGTTTTTTTCAGATTTTTAGAACTTTATTTTGGTACCTAAAATCAATTTCAAAAAGATTTTTTGAAATCACCTTTTGACAGCTGGGTAACTGTTTGACAGCTCCACCCAGTACAAAATGCGACGAGGGGTGATTCGACAAATCGCTCCCATACAAACTTCAAATTGATTTTTAAATAGGTTCCCGGGCACCAAAATTCATGAAAATTTGGATTTCGGCTCAGTTTCGCATGCAGATTCAGAATATGGAATTATCTCAACACCGCTAAAGAAGCCAATTCCTCCACTTCGATATCAAGAAATCACCGGCGCGGTCGTTGATAATTTGCAAGGTGAGCCTCGTTCATACACGGAAGCTGTCAGCGGTACCGAGCGCAATCAGTGGGTTGCTGCGATGCAGGAAGAATTGGACTCTCTGGCGGAGAATCGGACGTGGGAAGTGACTGAGCTACAACCCGGAAGAAAAGCCATCGGTTGCCGCTGGATATACAAACGCAAGACGAATGAACACGGTGAAATCGTGCGCTACAAGGCCAGATTGGTGGCCCAAGGTTTTTCCCAGCGCTATGGATTGGACTATGAAGAAGTTTTCTCTCCTGTTGTGAAGCAAGCCACCTTCCGGGTCCTGTTGACTGTTGCTTCTCGCGAGAACCTGATTGTCAAGCACGTGGACATTAAGACGGCCTATTTGTACGGTGAGTTGCAAGAAACCATATTCATGAAGGTACCTCCAGGAATCGAACAACCCAGTTCCAACACAGTTTGCCGATTGAGAAGAAGCTTGTACGGCCTCAAGCAAGCTGGTCGTGTTTGGAATAAAACGCTGGATGAAGTACTTCGGAGAATGGGATTCGTTGCATCTACGGCTGATCCATGTTTGTACAAGAGGATTACGAAGAAGAGACACACGTTCATCGCAGTTTATGTAGACGACATGGTAATCGCGTGTAGCAGCGAAACCGAATTTCAAGAAATCATGGCTTCCTTGGAGAAGAGATTCAAAATGTCGCTGCTCGGAAGTTTGCAATTGTTCCTGGGAATGCATGTGGAATTCAACAATGGCTGCTACATGGTGAGTCAGAAGGCGTACATTTCCAAGCTTGCGGAGAAATTCGGCCTTCAAAATGCCAAGCCGTCAGCAATCCCCATGGACCCAGGATATATCCAACGAAAGGAGGAGGATTCTGAAGCACTACCCAGGAATGACGAGTACCAAAGCCTTATTGGAGCACTATTGTACGTATCTGTGATGACCAGATCAGACATTGCTATCGCTACATCAATCCTTGGGAGAAAAGTGAGCAGACCGTCTTATGCTGATTGGACAGAAGCCAAAAGAGTGTTACGCTATTTGATGACCACCCGGGACCTGCGGTTGCATCTGGGCGCTAGCAAGGATTACCTGAAGTGTTTCGTGGATGCAGACTGGGCAGGCGATGTCAGCGACAGGAAATCCAACTCAGGATATCTCGTATATTTCGGTGGAGGATTGATTTCATGGGCCGCTCGCAAACAGAACTGTGTGGCGTTATCATCAACCGAAGCTGAATTCGTCGCTCTAGCTGAAGCCTGTCAGGAGTTACTGTGGTTGATGAAATTACTGGACGATTTTGGTGAGAACAGTGAGCCGATCAAGATCATGGAGGATAACCAAAGCTGTATACACCAACTGGAGAACGAAAGAGTGGAGAAACGCTCAAAACATATCGATACAAAATACGCCTTCACGAAAGATTTGAAGAAAAATGAAGTTATCGATGTACAATATTGCCCCACGGCTGAACAAATAGCCGATATGATGACGAAGCCTTTATCAAAAATCAAATTACAAACCTTCAGAGACGCATCTGGATTGAAATTGATCATGAAAACTACGCTTGAGGAGGAGTGTTGAAGCATGTGCATCGTAGTAACCTTGCAATCCAGAATACTGAAGTTGTTAATCATAGTAGTCCTTATACATGTATGTCAGAAATAAATTTATTCCTTCCATTACCGTTAACCTAGCTACACGCATTTTCCTTAATTCTAAGAGATTGCAGCCTACAGAACATAGAAAAGTTCATCTCTAAATAGCTTTTGCTGTCGTCGATCGGTGGCTCAAACGGGGATTAAGTTGGTCGGGAGTCGAACCAGAAATGTTGAAGACCGCTAGAGTTGACCGTAAAATTGTTCAATCTTCTTGATTTCATTTGTTTACCATTAGAGTCAAGCTTTTATAATTGTATTGTTAGAGTAAACTTTGCTAGTTTGTACATTGCATTTATTCAGTTTTTGCAGTGTTGAATTATTGGATTATCTTTTTGGATCACCTTTTAATAAACCAGAATGTAAAGAAAAATGCAATGCATCATCACATTTGTTTGGGGCTTCGCAGTGCCTCAAACGGGGAATTTCTTTCTCGCAAGAAAGAACACACGGGTTTTCATTTAAAACACTTTATTAACTTCACTTGGCGTTGTCCAAGCCACGCCAACGCTTGTATTACACTTTTCTTCACTTAGCACTAAACACTACTTGACCGTTTGCCGGGTCAGATGATACTATTTCGTTGTTCGGTGGTGGTGCTCTCCTTTTATAGCACACCGGAAGGCATCCAGAATGTTCTACAATATTCCCGGATAAAACATTCTACAACCTTCCGTCGATCTGGCTGTACTGCTCGAACGAAGTAACTCACGGTCACTCACGAGCGGCCTGCACATGTTCTTCCAACTGGGTGCCGCCGCGACGACACGCGCTCGCAAGCAGCTGTCATCATCAATCATCATCGTTAGTGGTGAGTGGTCCCGCGCTGGGCTTGCTGTCGCTACCGTGTTTACGTTTGTGGGAGCTGGAGTGGAGTTGCTCATGCTCGTAGGGGAAAGTGGGGCACATTTTCCACCGGAGCGTCCGATGGGCGCGAACATACTGCCCCCGGGCTGGAAGTATTCCTGTCGAAGCAACGGCATCGGATGACGGTTGGCTTCTCTGCAATGAATTTCATCCGCTAGCGTCTCATGCTGGATAACCTTCACGATGAGTTCCAGAGAATCTCGTAACTCTGGAATCGTTGGACGATGACTGGTAACGCGCTGTGAAGCGTTCTTTAGTCGGCAGTTCCGAATAAATCGCTGAACTAGAGCAGTCACACGCTGTAGTTTACGAAATGAGCTGTACTTTGAAAATAGAGGCAGCTCATCTTGGTTGATTTCGGATGCAGTGACGATCGGTGTTGCTCGTATCTCCGAGATAGCATCATCAGGAAGGTCTGCTGGAATCTCCACATCGTAATCTGCACATTGAAAAAACTTGGGCTCAGTCCACCACAACTCGCCGGTACGCAGTGCTTCTGGCAGCCGTCCTCGCGTGACGACGTCATCCGGGTGTTCCTTCGTTGAAATGTACCTCCATTTTACATTCGACGAGCCTGTGAGTAGCTGTATTTTCTCAATACGGTTCCGCACGAAGGCCTGCAGGGATACCAATGGTTTCTTCAGCTTGGCTATGTTGATAACCGGGGAAAGGAAGCCAATCACGTCGAAGAGCTTCCTGATTTCGGGTAGTACAGATCGCTTGGTCGGAGGTTTCAAGTAGTCGGTAAAATGATTCGCGTCGAATGCAACCTCATCCCTCAGTCGACTCCAAGGCATACCCCGTGTTTTCATGACTCCGTCACAGCTGTAACTGCGATTTACCAATTCCTCACGATCTGATTCAGGGATGCGTTCAAGCAGCTTCGTAGCGTTGGAGCTCCACTTATGGACAGGGAACCCCTCGGATTTCAGCATTCCAATAAGCTGGGTCTGGCATTCGATGGCTTCAGCTACGGTATCAGCTCCGTCGACGTAGCAATCTTCTCGGATGATGTTCGCAGCGATAGGGAAGGAATCGGCCTCGTCGATACTCAGCTGCAACAAACACCATGTCGCGAGGAATGGAGCGCACGCTGTTCCATACGTCACCGATGTTAACTCCAGTACCCGAAGAGGTTGCGCAGGATCATCTCGCCAGAAAATCCTTTGGAAGCTCGAATGGGCTGGAACTACCTTGATCTGCCGATACATCTTCGAAATATCAGCCGTGAACACGACGAAGTGCTTCCGGAAGCGAACGAGGATGACGAAGATGTCGTTCTGCACTGTTGCTCCCACCAGAAGAGCTTGATTGAGAGCAACGTCAGATGGCGAAGCCTTGGCTGATGCATCGAACACCACACGAAGCTTTGTACTGGAGCTCGATGGACGAAGTACCGCATGATGGGGCATGTAGTACCGGGGTTGACTCGGTGCATCGCAATCCTCGATGATCTCTCGGCAGTGTCCCAGGGCTTCGTAGTCGTCGATGAACTTGCTGTACTGGAGTTTGAGAGCAGGATCCTTCTTCATCCGCCTTTCGAGGGAAAAGAAGCGACGCAGGGCTAACTCTCGGTTGTCCTTCAGCTGGGGAGGATATTCTCGGAAAGGCAGCGACACAACATATCTGCCGTCCACGTCTCGATAGTGGGTATCCAGAAACTTCTTTTCGCATTCCTCCTGGTCCGTAGGTTGATCAGCATCGTTGACTTCTTCGACTTCCCAAAACCTTTTCATGGTCTCGGAGAGTGTGCTGGCTGTGGATACGTAGCACTGCTGATCGTTCTGTTCTTCCTCGACGTCACCAGCGACCACCCATCCAAATTGCGTCTCCTGGAGGTCGGGCAAGTCCTCTCGCAGCCGGATTCTTCCCAATTTGAGCAGTCGGAGGAAATGGGATACGCCAAGCAGCATATCGATTTGGCCAGGCGTATTAAACTCGGGATCAGCCAGAAACACAGATGTCGGAATCGGCCACTCCGAGATATCCAGCTGGGTCGTGGGGATGACTCCTGTCACCTTGGGAATCACCAAGCATTCGACCATCGTTGAGAAGTCAGTGTACCTGGATTCGACTGCCACTGTCAACTTCTCATGAGCGCAAGTCCTGGTTGCACCTACTCCCGTAATTGGTACAAGCGTTGGAGCCCGGTGTACCGCTAGACGATCTGCCATACTCCGTGAAATAAAGCTCATCTGCGATCCAGAATCCAGAAGCACACGACAGGGTACCTTCCTGTTGCAGAGGTCTCGCAAATTCACCAGAGCTGTCATGAGCATCACCGTCTTCTGCTCCAATGGTTGGTTGTTCGGAACAGCCGTGTTTGACGATGATCGAGAAGGTAACTGCGATGGCGACGCCGGTTGGTTCACTGGAGCTGTGCTTGCCTGCTGTACCGGTTGAGCGAGCTTCTCTGGTGATGGCCTCGGGATCTCATGCAGAAGCGTGTGGTGCCTTCGCTGGCACTCCGCACAAGTCTTCCTGGATGGGCACTTGGCGGATCGATGTCCTGGACTTAGGCAGTTGAAGCATAGGTTCAACTCCTTTATCTTCTCTGTACGTTGCGCGGTGGTCCACTTGTTGAACGTAGGGCACTCGAAGTGGCGATGATCCTCGTTACACAGAAGACAACGCTGGGGTTTGCTCGTCGGGGTTGCAGCGTGCACTTTCTGGCTTGTAGACTTCGTGTTGGATGGCCTGATTGCACATTCTGAGTCGATGGCACTACTCTGGGCGCGTCGGAGAGCTCCTCGCTACCACACTGCGGTTGGTGGCGAATCCGCACTCTTCCCGAAGATCTCCAATCCTTGCTGGCCGGTTGGATTACCTGGACGGGGATCGCAGTGCCACTCGATAGCGGCATACAGGACTGGCTGGATTGCTTCGTCGGTGTCAACTCTGTGGGGAGGGAAGTCAGGCTTCCATTCCGCGCCTTGTCGATCTTCAATGCTTGGTACGCCACATCTCGTTGTGTGACGCGGTTCCTTCGTACAGGACGACCTATCGTGTTCCCTATGAACGTTGTTCGGTTGGTCCTTGGACGTCTCAGAGATTGCCGGCGGCTCTAGACTGGATGAGTCGTAGAATTCTTCTGAGGCGGACTCCACCTGATGCCGATTATGAAAGCCATCAAACGTTCGGCACTCTTTCGGCTGCGACTTGGCTGGTGACTGGTTAGGCGTCACAGTGTGATTTGTTGGTGTCACACTGGACCAATAAGAGTGCTCTTTCTGAGCGGACTCCATATTGCTGACGGTTGTCGCAACGTGATGTAGCGGTTTCACGTTGGACTGGCCTGAGAGCTCCTCCGGAGCAGGTTCTGATCGCTGCCTGCTTTGGAAGCTTTCCAAAACACGGCGCTCACTCTTGCTGAGTTCATACTCACCAGCCAAGCTCGCGGATAGCTGCTCTATCCTTAGCAGCGCTTCGGTGTGCAGCCGGTAGAAGTCCATCTCCAGGTCACCCTGATCCTCAAACTCCGATGCCGGGATGCGATCCAAGATCTCCTGGTGAAGCTTGGCGTACTCCTGGTAGTACGTGCCTAACTTCTTCTCGTACACTCGCAGGAGCGATGATGTTATCTTCGACGAATCGTGCTCTGCCTCCACCAGGTTTCCCAAGATGTGCCGGGCCTTCCGCGAGACCTGTTCACGGAGATGTATGAGCAGCTGTGTCTCATGCATGGCGGAGTTCTCAAATTCCGGTGTGCGGTGTCTTATCTCGAATGCTTCACCACGTTCGGGGGAACTTCGACGGTTGGTAGTTGGTCGACAAGTCCTCTTTTCGGTGCTCACACAAGAGTCCACAGACGGTGCCAATCTACTTTACCGGCGGAAATCGTCGACTGGTTACCTTGTTGACCAGGGGAACGATTCGTCAGGGACAAACGCCTCACTGATCGGCGATCTTCTCCTTGGTGTCTAGCGGGGGCTGTCCCGCTTCCACTAATACCTTCTTGATCAGCAGAAGACTTTGACGCCACCGATCGCAAGCCTCACTGACCGTTAGAAACTCTCTTCTTGGTGGTCTTGCCGGCGACAAAAATTATACATCCAGTGCCGATCGTACACTGACCGGCACTCTCGCCCGTTGGCCAGGGAAGCACTTCTTCTGGGGCCGATGACCTCGTTGATCAGCAGGAAATCTTCTCGTTGGTGACGTCTTTACCGGCGGCAAAGATGTCACCCTTGATGCTCGTCGTACACTGACCGACAGGATTCCTCTTCGATGCGCTGGTGTCCTCACCGGCGGTAAGGACCGCTGATACCGATCTCTCGTTGACCGGTACGAAACTCCTCGGCTGGTCTCCTCGATGACCAGCTGGACGCCTTGCTAGGACCGACCGACTCGTCGATCAGGGGGATTCCTTCGACGGGATGGTGTCTTTGCCGGCGGCAAAGCAGTCACCGTTGGTGCCGATCGTCCACAGACCGGCAGGGATTCCTCGACTGGTCGCCTCGTTGACCAGGGGAACAACTCGCTGGTGCCGATCTCCTCGCTGACCAGCGTAAAATCCTCCAGGGGAAAGGATCTCGGTTCCACTGATCTTTCCTCGACCAGCAGATATCTTCGTTGGGACCGACCGACTCGTCGATCGGTAGAAATTCTCCGATGGGATGGTGTCTTTGCCGGCGGCAAAGACGTCACCGTTGGTGCCGATCGTCCACAGACCGGCAGGGATTCCTCGACTGGTCGCCTCGATGACCAGCAGGACGCTTCGACGGTGAACCGGGAACTGTAGGCCGGTTCCACTCCACAGGTACGGTATCCGGCTCGAAGGACCAAATGTTGAGGCGCCGCAGTGCCTCAAGCGGGAAATTTCTTCCTCGCAAGAAAGAAACACGGGATTGTACTTTTCACTAAGCACTTTATTCAACTTAACTTTGCGTTGTTGAAGCCACGCAAACGCTTATACACTTCTACTTCGCGTTGTCGAAGCCACGCGAACGCTTGTACACTTCGATTACACTTCACTACTTCTTGACCGTTTGCCGGGTCAATTCAAACTGTTTCGCAGTACGTCGGTCCATGTTCGCTTTTATAGCGCTCAAAAATGTTGCACGACAAGAATTCGAAAACTCCAGAACAATCCGGAAATCTGGTGTCACTGCAACACACGCGGTCGGCTCTCTCCGCGCGCGATGACGGCGATGATGATGATGACGCTGAGTTCCCGACGCTGGCGATGGCGGCAGCGCGCGCGTTCACTCACGAGCGCGTGTTTACATTGATGAGTGGCGATGATGGTGGTGCTGGCGGCGGGTGAGCAACTTGCTGCTGATGATGGTGCTCCCGCGTTTGACGTTTTCCGTCTTCTCTCGCGTATTAGGGGAAAGTGGGGCACGTTTATCACCGGAGCGTACATGCTGGTAGCGAACATGCACCCCCGGGCTGGAAGTCATCTGAAGCATTGCAATGTGGATTGCAGTTGTCTTCGATCGGTAAAGTTTGGAGATTTCTCGTCGGTAGATTGTTCTGCCAATCCTCACGTCGACAGCTCGGATCACTCCTTTGCGATGACTGGGATGCAGCACATAGATCCGCTTGCACTGCTCGAACGAAGTAACTCACGGTCACTCACGAGCGGCCTGCACATGTTCTTCCAACTGGGTGCCGCCGCGACGACACGCGCTCGCAAGCAGCTGTCATCATCAAACATCATCGTTAGTGGTGAGTGGTCCCGCGCTGGGCTTGCTGTCGCTGCCGTGTTTACGTTTGTGGGAGCTGGAGTGGAGTTGCTCATGCTCGTAGGGGAAAGTGGGGCACATTTTCCACCGGAGCGTCCGATGGGCGCGAACAACATTGATAATGCCAATCTAAAGGATTATTGCATGACAAGTGTGGAATTACTGCATTTCGCATTGCAAAGGTTGATATTCAGTCTAATAGACCATTCCCGTCTGACCTAACCCCCCTTTTTTATATTTTTCTTCGAAAGACAATTGCTTTCAATGATCATTGCCGTTTTTAAATAATTTTTATATGTATTCCTGATTTTCATACAAATTTTTGAAAATTCAAAAAATCTCTCCAATTTGAAATTAAAATCACCGTGCGAAGTAGTGTGTTCACCCCTGGGATGTGGAGATGTTTTTCGGTGTGGAGAATATGCGCTCAACCCTGCCGTCATTTTGGCATGTTTACGTTTCGAAATGTCAAACTCCCACACGTCACCTCCTCGCCCTCACCGGCTGATAAGCTAGAAGAGAAGCAAGGCAATAAGTGACCACCGTTTGAATAAAATCCATGGCCAGCAAAAATACATCCGTGTGATGCCGGAAGGTACCCGGGCACCCACGAAACCGAAATGATTGCAATCCCGCCAGCCCTCCACCGATCCCAGGTCCACTCAACTTCCACCGGTGAAAATGAACTGTGTACACTAAAGACAAGAAGTCGCCCAGCTTAATGAGAACCGATAGAAAACCGTCGGACACAATCATCCTAGCATCGCGGGCACCCTGCCGGCATTGTAATAACATACCTATTTCGGACCTCCTACCCCTGCACCTAACTTCAAAATTCGGTCAACCTCATCATTTTCGGTGGCATTTCCGGGAGAAAACCCCGGTTGGAATTTTTGGAGGAGTACTTTGAGGGAAATAGGAATCTTGAGAAAGAATTCCTGGAAGAATCACCAGCAAGAATTCCTGGAAAATTCCCAGTAATAACTCTTTGAGGGGAATCCTGGGATCTTCTAAAAAAAAATGTAGGTTCAACCGAGAGTTTCTTCCTCAATATTATTTTAAAATCCTATTCAGAATTCCTGAAGGATTAACAAATAGGAATCTGAAATAATTTCTGAAGGTTTCGCTGAAACACAAACAATTCATGAATGAGTCCTTGAAAGAATCAAAAATCGATTTCCTGGAAAAATCCAGAAATTCATAGGTAGTGGAATTCACAAGGTTCAACAGGAATCAGAATAAAATTCTGGGGGAACTATTGTGGAATTAGTACTAAATTGATGTCGGAAGTAACTTCATTGACATACGCTGCCCTTCCTATGCGTAAAACATAACGTCGATTAGTGCGTTACATAGTAAATCTGATGCTCCATATAGCGCACTACTTCCGACGTTATGTTTAACGCATAGGAAAGGCAGCGGAAGTCAAAGAAGATACTTCCGACACCAACTGGGGCCATCCATAAACCACGTGATGGGAATCTCTCAAAAAATGACAACGAGGTTTATGGACAGCCTGTAGAGAGTTAGCTTAAGACGTCTGTCTTTACTAGTGGTTAGAGAAGAACTGAATTTATTTTCATTTTCTAATTTGACATTACAGCTATATATATATCAAGGCTTGCTGAGATTCGTCCTCAACACTCCTCCTCAAGCCGCAGAGATTCCCATCATCTTCCGACATTCTTCGAACTTTGTCCGCTGCAGTGGTTTGGTGAGACCATCGGCAATTTGTTCCTCCGTGCCAACGTACTCCAGTTTTACCACACCACGGCTGAGAGCATCCCTGATGAAGTGGTGGCGGATATCAATATGCTTCGTACGAGGATTATACCCACCATTCTTCGCAAAGGCGATGCAGCTCTGATTGTCGCATCTGATTTCGATTGCTTCGTTGCTGTTATCCAGTCGGGCCGATATTCCACGCCACCAAGAGGCTTCTTGCACGGCAGCTGAAACGGCCATATATTCAGCTTCACACGTAGATAGTGCTACCGTGGGCTGCTTCTTGCACATCCAGGAAATCGCGCCGCCTTGTGCCATGAAAACGTTGCCGCTAGTCGATTTCCTCTCGTCTGGATCGGATCCCCAATCAGCGTCGCAGTAGCCGATTATACCGGAATCTATGTCCTTCCTGTAGACCAGCTTGAAGCTAGAGGTACCGCGTAGATACCGCAGAACGTGCTTCACCGCATTCCAGTGCTTGACTCCGGGGTTGTTGTTGAAGCGACTGAGCGTATTTACCGCGAAGAGAATATCCGGTCGAGTGCACTGCGCCAAATACATAAGGCACCCAACGGCTTCCTGATATGGGACGTCCTTCATCAGTGCGGATTCGGCTTCGTTCTTCGGGCTTGCGTCCTTTGAAATCTTTTCGCTGTTGTTCATTGGAACTTTTACGGGTTTGCAATGATCCATATTGAATCGCTTGAGAACCGACTCAACGTAGGCTTCCTGATCCAATGCGATGCTGTCGTTGCTTCTGTCGATCCGAATTCCCAGACATTGCTGCGCCTGTCCTAGATCCTTCATCCGGAAACAATTGGATAACTATTCCTTCAACTTCTTCGTCCACATTCGGTCATTGCTGAACATCATCAAGTCGTCTACGTATATGGCCACGATCATGACCTTGCCTCCTCGGAAACCGATGTACACGCAAGGATCGTACTGTGTTGGTGTTAATCCAAATCGTCGCAGGGCCGCATCTAGTTTGTGGTTCCAAACTCGGCTCGACTGCTTCAAACCGTACAATGCCTTGTTCAGTTTGCATACCATCGTCTTCCGTTTTCCGTCTACGAAGCATGGGGGCTGCTCCATATAAATCTCTTCGTCGAGATCCCCTTGCAGGAAGGCCGTTACTGCATCCATTTGGTCTATCGCGAGGTCGTGCTTCACAGCGAGAGCGAAAAGGTATCGCAGCGAACTGTATCGCACAACGGGAGCGTAAGTTTCATCGTAATCTACCCCCTTTCGCTGGGAATAGCCTTTTATGACCAAACGTGCCTTGTGTCGTTGAGGGTTTCCGGCCGCATCACACTTCGTCTTGTACACCCATTTACACTTGATCGCTTTCCGGCCCTTCGGGAGCGGGGTGAGGGTCCAGGTGTTGTTGTCCACCAGCGCGTCGAACTCCTCCTGCATGGCACGTTTCCACGTGTCTCTATCGTCCCGAGCCAGCGCTTCTTGGTGCGAAGCGGGGTCGTCTCCTGATCCGCCATCCATGCCAGATGCCATCGCTACAAGACCATCGTCATCGTGTGGTCTGCCAGTGCTGTCGTCATCAGGGAACCCATGGAAGTCGCTCGAATCATCGTCGGAGGTTGGCTGTGGAAGTGGTAAACCGGGTAGGCCAGTGGTATCAACAAGAAAATGTTTGTACTTGCCTGGCAGGACGTGCTCCCGTTCGCTGCGCCTCAACACCTTTGACCGAGGTGGTTCTGAAGATTGTCGCGAAGGGAGCACAAGGTCAGTCAATGTAGAAGTGCTTGTATCACAATCTTGGCTTGAAACACATTCACCGTAGTCGTCATCTGATTCCGCTTCATCTTCGGTTATTGGATCTTCTGGTCCCGCCACGGGTTGCTCCGGAACGGGGGTCACAAACGGTTTATCGAAATCCAGTTGAACGAACGTCGTAGGCCTCCGGCGTGGTTCCGCCGGAGACATCGCATCAGATGGAACGCCTTCGTCCAGAAAAAACGACCTCTCGACTCACGATGGTTGACTTCCTCTTCGGATCGTATAACCGATATCCTTTGGTTTCTTCATCGAAGCCCGTTAAAACACATTCTTGGGATTTGGGATCCCACTTGCGTCTCTTCTCCTTAGGAACTTGAACCATTGCTTTCGTCCCGAACACACGCAGATGTGAAAGATTTGGTTTCCTTCCAGTCCATGCTTCCTCGGGGGTGAGGTTGTGTCCACGGGTCGGAGAACGATTGATGAGGTATACTGCGGTTGACACAGCTTCCGCCCAGAAACCTTTAGGAAGATTGCCCTGGAAGAGCAGACACCGCGCCATTTCCACGATGGTCCGGTTGGCGCGTTCCGCCAAGCCATTTTGTTGAGGCGTATACTCGTTAGTCGTCTCGTGCCTGATACCTTCCTTCTGCAAATAGTCTTGGAAATTTTTGTTTAGGTATTCCTTACCGTTATCCGTCCGGATTGCTTTAAGCTTTTTTCCGCTTTGACGCTCCGCCATCGCGTGGAATCTCTTGAAGACTCCGAGTACTTCATCTCCAGATTTCGTTTTCAGAAAGTACACGAACATGCGTCTCGTCTTGTCATCGATGAAAGTGATGTAGAATCGGTTCCCACCGATCGAATTCGTTTCCATCGGTCCGCTGATGTCCGAATGAATTACCTGCAGCACATCCGCCGCACGAGAGCCCTTCTTCGGAAATGGTAGCTTCGACTGTTTCCCCATTGGACAAATTCGACAATCGGCACCTGCTTCGTTGTTCAACGTGATGCCGGTCGCCAGACCACCAGCAAGCTTCTTCAAACTTCCGGCTCCGAGATGCCCCATCCGTTTGTGCCAGAGCTCGAAACTTCCAGCGGCACCACACGACAAAGCCTTTTGCCTTTTGTTACTCACCGCCTGATCCAGCTTGAACTGATTGTTTGCGTGGCTACCAGTTGCCACCAGCTCGCCCCTGGGATTGTGCACCTTGCATCCATCGTTGTCGAACTTGACCGAGTACCCCTTCTGCACGATTCTACTCACCGAGAGAAGATTTGACGTTAATCCGGGAATCAGTTGCACGTCACTGACCGTAACGCCGTCTTGATCGCCTCTGCACTTCGGTTGGAGATTTGCCGCACCGCATGCAACGATGTCCATCGTGCCACCATTCGCCGCAACAACCTTACCGTTGGCGTTTTCGAGGTTCTCCAGGAGCTGCTTGTTGCTCGTCATGTGCGCATACGCCGCCGAGTCGAAGATCCACTCGTTCGCGTCCCCCTTGCCAAACGTTGAAAGTACCGTTCGAAACGTTTCGCCTTTCTTGGAATCCTTGCAGAACCTCGCGATGTGGCCGTACTGACCACATTTCCTGCATTGCGGTCCCTTGGATGGAGTAGGCTGATGTTTCTTGAAATTTTCTTTCCGTTTGTTGGTTGCGAAGGCTTGACTGTTTTTCTGGTTGCTACGCAACGGTCGCTCTTGGAGAAGTTTGGTCTTGACGAAGTCTCCTGTTATGGCAACGCCCGAATTTTCCAACGCCATGATCATGGGTCGATATTCGTCCGGGAGACCAGCCAGGAGAATCATTCCAACCCACAGATCCGGTAACTTGAATCCGATGGCGTTCAGCTGGTTCGCTGTCGAAATTACCTGGTTCACGTACTCTTCCATCGAGCCGCACGAGTCCAAATCCGACTTGATGAGCTTGTGGAGCAAGCCGATTTGCCGAGACAGGCCCTTGTCCTCGAATGCCGTTTCCAATTTTTCCCACGCCGCGCGCGCCGATTCCGCGTCTTCGATGTGGACGTAAATTGTGGGGTCCAGGAGCAGGATCAGCTTCAATCTGGCTTGGAGGTCCTTCTTCTCATCGACCGCTTCAAATGTTCCGTCTTGATTCTGCTTCGGCTTCACTGCATCCCAGAGTCCTTCCAGCTGCAGGAAAGTTTTCGCAGCAAACTTCCATGACGACCAATTTTCTCGTCCGGCCAATCTCTCGATTGGTGGGAGGCTTGATGATCCACCGGAACTTGAAGTGGAGTTCGATGGCATTTTTTCAATGCAACAGGCCCATAACCTGTAGAGAGTTAGCTTAAGACGTCTGTCTTTACTAGTGGTTAGAGAAGAACTGAATTTATTTTCTAATTTGACATTACAGCTATATATATCAAGGCTTGCTGAGATTCGTCCTCAACACAGCCCCACTCAGTGCTAACAATACAAAAAGATTTCCCAGAGGTAGCTCGTCTCTGATGGAATTCATGTAATAATTCGGAAAGCAATCCTGAAAGTAGCTCCAGGAAGAATCTTAGAAGGAACTTCTGGTGGATTTTCTGAAGGAACTCCTGAATGAATCTACAAGTACAAGTCGTCCGACGTGTTCAATAACTACTCCTTATTCCAATGAATCACCCGATTTTTCCAAAGCCTATGGCTTGCTCCTAGAAGCCACGCCTTCTGAAATCGTTTTTCAATATTCCTTTTTTCCTAAAAGTAACCATTTTCTCTTCGTAATTTCGAACATTAGCGATTTCCTTAGGACACAACAGTTTTTTTCTCAGTATTTTCTTGAATTCCCAAGATTTTCACGACATTTTCAAAGATCATCCGCTTCCTTGATAAAAACAATTTTATTCCGGAACTATTCTGACATCCCTACTAAGAATTATTATTATGTTATATTAATGAATTATTCATTTGCATATTACGTAACGCAAAATTTCCCAATTTTAGATCCCCTTCCTCCCCACTTTTGTTTGGGGAATTTTGAATTTTTGTATGAAGCTCAACACAGCAGTAGACCCCCCCCCTCCCATCTTAGCTTTACGTAATATGCGAACGAATCCTAACTTGTTTGTAACCGTTCTGAATAGCCTCTCCGTGAAATCCATTTATCCAGGAATTATCATCTTTTGGCGTAGGCATTCCTCCTCAGCACTTTGCTGCGCACAAAATCGTCGTAGCTACCGGTGTGGTCCAGAAGATCCGTGTCACGTATGGATTGACCTACGATTCATACCCGGCTTCGCTGTTCTACGGTTCGAACACCCAATGCACCTGGCCGTCAATGACCAAACAGTTGCCGTCCGCTCGGATTTTGCATCAGGTAGAAGTCGATTGAAGGCTTACCTGTAGGAAATCAAAATCGTTAAACAGGATTCGAAAAACGAACGAGGCCATGGCGAGTCCGCGGAATGCTACTTACAGGTGGCTTAGCTCAATCGTTCCAGTGTTCCGTTGATGAAGCGATGTTCTTGTTCCTATAATAGCAGAGCTTAAACTTCCTACTGTCAAAAACCATTTGAAAACGAAAATTGAACTCGAAAAAGTATGCCGGCCACATCTTCCGGGACGTTTTTTGTTTTCGTAGTCGTCGTTTTGAGAGCGGACAGCGCGGATGGGAGCAGATCAAAACAAAATATCAAACGTCATTATTGACAGCCAACTGATCGAAAATTCTCCACATCTCTCCGAGAAAGCCGTAGGGGAGAAAGGGGTTCATCGGGTTTAGTGAAAAAATATTTTCTAGGAGATTATAGGGCTAAAGTGCTACTTCGCAGGTTTTTCGCTATTTTTCAATAGTTAGAGGCTTCAAAACATATGTGTTCTTTGAGAAAGTTTGCTCGATAAATTGTCGGAAAGCCGTTAAGCACATAAAAATTTTTGACGGGAATGGTCTATTCGTGCAATGTTATAATGTTTGTGGTTACTTGGGATTCATTTATTACGTCCACCGTTTTTTGGGATTTCTAGACCCCCCCTCCCCCCTCTGTCTCGCTATTTCCCTATACCTTATACACGTACTGTCACACTTTCCTAGACACCCCCCCCCCTCCCAAAAATGTTAGACGTAATTTATGAACGTTCCCTGATTTATATACCCAACTAGGAATAAAAAATTGAAACATTTTAAGTGATGAATTAAATTAGTATGAGAAATTATTTCACTCCTGTTTCAACTACTCCCGCATATGAAACATCCTATTCTTTTTCTTCTTCTGTGTTCGAGCTTTCCGCTTTGGACAAAAGTCTCTTTGATGCCCTTCCATATTACAAGAGAAACATTTCCTCTTTAGTCCATCGTAGAATACCCTCGCTCTCCAGTCGCCTATATCCGATCCGGTGATGCTGGGATTTCTTTTCCGATGTCCACATATACACCGCGTACGCCAGTGTGTACGTGGTTGAGTCCGAGACCGGCTGGGAATTTCTCCCGTACTAAATATCCTGTCTACTTTCCCATAATCACCGAGTAGGTACCAGAGATATAACGTTGTCGGGTAATTCCGGCGGCAAATCAAACACACTCCCGTGGCATTTTTTAACCCTTTCTTTCCCACAAGGTTTTTTGACATTTAAAAATAGATAAAATGGTTTCTGAAAAAATCACCAGAACAAAAGATGTATAGTTTTACTCCAAAATATCGTTAGAAATGAAAAAAATGATTTTTTGGGTGGATCACCTGTGATCCATTGGGAAGATGGATGCACTGAATTCACATATATAAATTTAGCTTTTTATTTGTATATTGTTTTTTTTTCAAAACTATATATTTATAAATCGTCTATTACACCTTTAATTCATCTCGAGATTCTTATCTAGCCCTTCTGTAAAACTTAATAATGTTGAGTCTGCAAACACTGCTTCGTGCCCCTACTGAATATTATATGCTACATCTATGTATTTGAACGAATGTCAAGTGCTAAATGTTTATCTTTTATTGTCATGTATTATAACCCAACTTTGAATATACAGAACGTGTTGTCTTTTACTCCGTAACTGTTCCGGGTTTTATTGCCGTGTCCGTTGTCCCGACCATAGTAACACTTTAGGTTACGGGTCCCAGTTGTCGCGAGTCGCGTAGCGTTGTCGGAAAAAGTGTCGAAATGGTGGATGACGAGAAACACGAACGGTTTTTGTTGCCTTTGTTCGATGGCACTAACTTCACCGCGTGGAAGTTTCGGGTGCGAGTGCTGCTGGAGGAACATGAGCTTTCAGATTGCATCGAAACGAAGGTGGAAGATTTGGTTGAGCTGATCGAGCAGGCGGACGATTCTGCGGAGGTGAAAAGAGAAAAGAAGGCAAAACGGGAAGCAAGAGCGAAGAAAGATAGGAAGTGCAAATCCTTGTTGGTATCCCGGATCCACGATTCCCAATTAGAATATGTACAGGAAAAGGTTTCGCCAAAAGAGATTTGGGATGCATTGTCCCGCGTCTTCGAACGCAAAAGTATTGCCAGCCGGATGCATTTGAAACGTCAAATGTTATCGTTGCGTTTCGAATCCGGTTCGCTGCAAGATCACTTTCTCAAGTTTGATCGGCTGGTGAGAGAATACCGTGGGACGGGAGCTGTCATTGAAGATTTGGACGTCGTTTGTCATCTTCTTCTCACTCTGGGGCCGGTGTATTCCACCGTCGTAACAGCACTTGAAACCATGCCAGAAGAGAGTCTATCCTTGGAGTTCGTCAAGTGCCGCTTACTCGACGAGGAGATCAAACAGCGAGGAGCGGGTGTTGAATTGGCTGCTTCGAAAGTAGACGGAGCGGCGTTCACCGGATCGAAGAAGCAGAGGAAAAAGAAGAAATGGAGGTGTTTCGGTTGTCAGGAGGAAGGACATAAACTGTCGGAGTGCCCACGAAACCAACAACGGGACCGAGGATTTAAGCACGGAAAACAGCGACCAAATGCGAACTTAGCGAATGATAAAGCAGTGTCGTTCGTTACTTTGGCTAACGGCAGTGGAATTTCTGAAAAACGGCGAGTGCAGTGGTTTGTGGACTCGGGATGTTCTGACCACCTAGTGAAGGACGAAGAACTTTTCGAAGAGCTAAGGCCGTTGAAAAAGCCTGTGGAAATTGCAGTAGCCAAAGACGGAGAGACTATTGTGGCTCGGCATAGTGGGACAGTGAAGTTGATTTCCGTGGTCAACGGTGAGTGCATCCCTTGCACTGTAAACAATGTGCTTTATGTACCGTCACTGCGTTTTAATTTGTTCTCTGTGTTAAACGTAGAAAAACGAGGCATGAAAGTAGTGTTCAATGACGGAAAAGTGCACATCTGGAACGGTTCCGAATTAGTTGCTTCGGGGTCGCGTCATGGCAAGCTATACGAATTGAACTTGTACACTGTCGATGAATGTGAGAGTGAATCTTTGATAGCTTGTGGTCGTATTAAGAAGAGTCTTGAGTTGTGGCACCGCCGGTTCGGACATCTAAATAAGAGGCAGCTCGAACAATTGGTGTGCAGAAATTTGGTTGATGGCATGCAACCCACACAGTGTGATGGTTCGGACGATAAAGTGATTGTGTGTGAGCCATGCATAATTGGCAAACAGTCGCGTAAACCTTTCTCCGCTCACGAGGGCAAACGATCGTCGCGAGTTCTCGAGGTCATTCATTCCGATGTGTGTGGGCCGGTACAGCCAGCCGGTCGGAACGGTGAACGTTATTTTGTGACATTCACGGATGATTGGACCCATTTCGTGATGACATTTCCTATGAAGACGAAAGACGAAGTGCTTGGTTGGTTCGAATATTATGAGTCGTTGGTTACCGCGAAATTCGGACTGAATATTTCCCGGCTCAAGTGTGATAACGGCGGTGAATATCAGAATAAGGCTTTGTTGTCGTTCTGCCGTCGAAAAGGGATACAGGTGGACTTCACTGTTCCGTACACGCCCCAACAAAATGGGACTAGTGAGCGAATGAATCGCACACTTGTCGAGCGAGTGCGGGCGATGCTCGAAGATGCGAAGATTGAAAAAGTGTTCTGGGTGCAAGCGATTGAAACAGCCGCGTACATTGTAAATCGGTGTCCAACTAGTGCAAATGACTCGGGAAAAACTCTTGTTGAACTATGGAACGGACGTCGCCCTGATGTGTCACGACTGCGAACTTTTGGATGTGTCGCTTACGTACATGTACCGAAAGAGCGCCGTAAGAAATTGGACGCAAAAGCATGGAGAGGTGTTTTTGTTGGATACGCACCCAACGGGTACAGAGTGTGGAACCCAAAAACTGGATCAATCGTAGTGGCACGTGACGTCGATTTTGTGGAATCGAAGAGCGCGGAAGAAGAAAAAGATGCGCAGAAGAAAGTGAATATCAAGAAGAACGATGTGATTGAGTTTGCTATTGAAAATGAAGAAAGAAGAGAAACCGAAGAAATTAGTGAAGAAGAAGAAGCAAATAGCGGCGAAGAAGATGATGAAGATGAAGAGTTTACAAGCATGATTGAAGAAGAAAATCCTAGTGCAGAAAGTGGTCCTGAAAATCCTGAGGAGAGTGTTGCTATACGAAGATCGGTCCGAAATCGTAGTGCACCTGTGTGGCATAGGGACTACGAGGTGGATCATGCGAGCTTTGCGTTGAATGCTTTGTCATTTGTGGAGGATCTACCAGAATCATTGTCGGATTTGCAGAACCGAGACGATAGGAACTTGTGGCAACAGGCAATGAAAGAGGAAATGGATTCACTAGAACGAAACGGTACGTGGACTCTGACGAAGCTCCCAGCGGGACGTAGTGCAATCTCGTGTAAGTGGATTTTCAAAATCAAGCCAGGTGAAGACGGGCAGCCAACCCGATATAAAGCGAGATTGGTTGCAAGAGGATTTAGTCAGAAGCGAGGGTTCGACTATTCGGAGACTTACTCTCCTGTAGCTCGTCTGGATACACTGCGGACGGTGCTGGCAATGGCAAATCGCGAGGGAATGATCGTCCATCAAATGGACGTTAAGACGGCCTTCCTGAATGGTGAATTAACCGAAGAGATATATATGGAGCAACCGGAGGGATTCACCCGCAAGGAAAACCTCGTATGCCGTCTAAAACGATCGCTTTACGGCCTGAAGCAAGCTTCAAGGCAGTGGAATGAATGCTTCAACGAGTTTGTGAAACGATTAGGATTCGAGCGAAGTGTCAATGATCCTTGTCTCTACATTCGTGGTACCGGGAAGGATCAGGTGGTTCTAGTTCTGTACGTCGATGATGTTCTTATCGTGAGTCCATCCGAAAAGCTTATCTACACCGTCAAGGCGTGTCTCGCGAAGAAATTTGAGATGACCGACGTAGGAGAAGTTCGTAACTTTCTTGGGATGAAGATCGATCGAAACAAGGAGAAGAAAATCATGTGTATTAGCCAGCGTCGCTACCTGGAAGGTCTTCTGTCCCGTTTCCAAATGGAGGACTGTAGTCCAATCTCCACGCCGATGGAAAATCGATTGAAGTTGCCAAAAGGCGAGGAATCCAAACGAACGTCGAAACCCTATCGTGAGCTAGTAGGCTGCATTATGTATGCGTCGTTAACATCAAGGCCGGATCTAGCTGCAACCGCCAACTACTTCAGCCAGTTTCAAGCCTGCCCAACCGACGAACATTGGGTGCACTTGCGAAGAGTTCTGCGTTATGTAAAAGGAACACTAGACCTTGGACTAATCTACAGAGGAGACGCTGACGAGACCTTGTTGGCAGTTTATACGGATGCTGATTGGGCCAATGACATCGTAGATCGTCGATCAGTATCGGGAGCCGTTTTCAAAGTATTTGGCGCTAGCGTCTGCTGGTTCGCTAGGAAACAACCAACAGTGTCCTTATCGTCAACGGAAGCCGAGCTAGTGGCCTTATGCGGTGCTGCGTGTCACAGCCAATGGCTGGTTCGTGTCCTGTGCGACTTGGGGTGGCCATCGAAGGAACCAGTCCGGTTCTATGAGGACAATCAATCCACCATTAAGATCGTATCCAATCCTAAGGACTCAGGCCGTTTGAAACATATCGACGTGAAACATTTCTACGTCCGAGAGCTTTTGGAGGGAGGCTGCATCCAGATCGACTACATTCCTTCGAAGATGCAGCAAGCAGATATTTTTACTAAAAGTTTACCAGCTCCGGCCTTCCGGAATCTTCGAGCCAACCTAGGAGTGGATGTGTGCAGAGTTTGAGGGGGCGTGTTGAGTCTGCAAACACTGCTTCGTGCCCCTACTGAATATTATATGCTACACCTATGTATTTGAACGAATGTCAAGTGCTAAATGTTTATCTTTTATTGTCATGTATTATAACCCAACTTTGAATATACAGAACGTGTTGTCTTTTACTCCGTAACTGTTCCGGGTTTTATTGCCGTGTCCGTTGTCCCGACCATAGTAACACTTTAAGGTGAAATAGGAGCGCGTCCAAATGCATTTTTGACTCGCGTTTTTGAGAGCACCGATCTCGTCATCCACAAAATGCCCGAAAACAAACATGCTTCTCAGTGTTTACCGCGAGTGAGCAAGGCTACTCATTGCTTTTTCATCTCTGTTTGTTGCTTGGATGATGAAATCCGTGCTTTCGGTATTTGCAAGGCAGCCATTGTGACGGCCATCTTTGGATTCGCTCATATATGTCCTTAAATAAAACTTGTCGGACTTCTTGCAGTTATCATAAGTAGTTATTCGGACATGATTCGCTTCGAATCTATGGATTCTCTCCTGGTACCATATAAACCCTCCTGGATTCATCTACGACTTATTGCCGGCGCTAAATAGATTACATTATATGAAATAATGGCATATTTACATGAAACCCTATTAATAATGGAAAATATCTTGAATGTAAACAAACATGTTAACAAGGAACAGTTTAGATCGGGAAGGATAAAAATGTCGTTATGTTCCCAATGGATCACTGATGATCCACATGTTTGATCATGAAATTAGTGTTTTATCGTCAACTTGTTTGTGAAACGGTATTTTATTGTGATAATATACATACTGTAGGGCATGCTAGTATTTTTTTCCGATGAAAATAATGTTGATGTTTCGGAATATTGAATATTCAAATATTGTTTGTGTTGGCACCCCTAGCGCCGACTCTGTTATCCTTCTACTGTCAAAGGCTCGGGTCAAACTGCCACGTATACCGAGACTGTCATCGTTCGTTCACCACGAGTAGAAGTACCGCAACGTGCGCGTCCAGTATATTTTAATTCGTACTTTATTTGTATATTCGCTTTAATAAAGTTATTGTTTGTTACGAGTCATAATTCTCGGCCTTATTTCCCATCGTAACAAAGTGGCGACGAGTCTGCGGAATTTTCGCGTCGTGTCTATTTTCGCGTCGAAAGTTTAGACAATAACCGCCGTGGGGGAAACATGTCGCAGTCGCAACCACCTCAAGCACAATCATCGATGTCGGGCGGCGGAGAGCAGCCATTCAAGGAAACGATCTTGCAGATACTCAGCAATCAGCAGGCGCTGATGACACAGTTATCGCAGCAGGTATCGGCAATCCAAGGGAACGTCCAGAATGCAAATCGCAATGAACTGATTTTGGACTCCCTAGCGACAAATATCACTGAATTCGCCTATGACCTTGAGAAAGGTTGTTCATTCGATGCCTGGTTTTCGCGTTATGCTGACCTTTTTGAGAAGGACGCCGCTCAGCTTGCGGACGATGCGAAGGTGCGGTTGTTATTGAGAAAACTGAATCCCTCAGCGCACGAACGGTACACGTCATTCATCCTCCCCAAACTGTCGAAGGAGTTTACGTTCGAGGAAACCGTCGCCAAATTGAAGATTATCTTTGGCACACCTGTCTCTACGTTCCATCGACGTTATCAGTGCCTTCAGACGATGAAGGACGAAGATGAGGATTTTATCAGTTACTCGTGTAAAGTAAACAAGGCGTGTGTTGACTTCAAGCTCCAAGAACTGAAGGAAGATCAGTTCAAATGCCTTATCTTCGTATGTGGGCTGAAATCATCCAAGGATTCGGACATCCGAATGCGCCTTCTATCCAGAATGAACGAGACCAGCGATATGACCCTCGAGAAGATCGTCGAAGAGTGTAAGAGTCTCATCAATTTGAAGCGGGACACGGTGCTCATTGGGGGAAAACCACCCTCGTCAACTGTGGTCGCCTCGAATGCCGTTCGGACGCAGCCGAATCGAAAGGAGAAACCGAACCGAGCGAAGGATCAAGCACCGAAAACGCCATGTTGGTCATGTGGCGGCATGCACTTTTCAAGCCAGTGCAACTTCAAGGATCACAAGTGCCGGGATTGCGGTAGGACGGGCCACAAAGAGGCTATTGCAGCTGTTTTTCATCCAAACCTCGGCCAAAGCCGGGAAAAGGAAAGCAAGGAAATTGGAACAAGCATTCAACGAAAATTGTCGTCGTTAAAAATGTCACGCGCAGCCGGAGATACGTCGAGACAACCATCAACGGTGTTCCGGTCAACCTCCAGCTAGATTCCGGCTCCGATATTACCATCATATCCAGACAGAACTGGGTCAAGATCGGAGCGCCCAAAACATCGCCACCGGACTGTGAAGTGCAGACAGCATCCGGTGACAAGCTGGGAATCGATGCCATGTTCCGTGCCAACATTTCGATCAGTGGCGACCAACGAGAAGGTAACTGTTACGTCTGTAGCTCTAATCTCTCTCTAAACGTTTTAGGCTCAGACCTCCTCGATGAGTTTGGGCTGTGGGACGTACCATTCTCGTCCTTTTGCAAACTGGTGGACACCAAACAAGAAGACCACCAAGTCGCCGAACTGAAGTCCAAGTTCCCGACCGTTTTCACCGGCCAGTTGGGGTTATGCTCCAAAATGCAGGTGCACTTGTCGCTCAAGAAGGACGCCAGGCCGGTGTTCAAGCCAAAGCGACCGGTTTCGTACAATATGGAGGCCGTTGTGGAAGATGAACTGAAGCGACTCCAGGACAACGGTATCATCACGCCAATTACGTACGCAGATTGGGCTGCACCAATCGTGGTGGTACGTAAACCAGACCGCACTGTCAGGATATGCGCCGATTTTTCCACCGGACTCAACAACGCACTGGAGGCAAACAATTATCCACTGCCTCTTCCGGAGGATATCTTCAATCGAATGGCTAACTGCACAATGTTTAGCCATATCGATTTATCCGATGCGTACCTCCAGGTCCAGGTGGATGAAGAAAGTAGGAAACTGATCAATATCAACACTCACAAGGGCCTCTACCAGTTTAACCGGTTGTCACCCGGTATCAAGAGCGCCCCAGGAGCGTTCCAACAAATCATGGATGCGATGCTAGCCGGACTAGACTGCACGTGTCCGTACCTCGACGACGTCCTCGTTGGGGGACGCACAGAAGAAGAGCATAGGAAGAACCTGTACAAAGTGCTAGAACGCCTCCAGGAATACGGATTCACCGTGAAAATTGAAAAATGCCGTTTCTTCATGCGCCAGGTGAACTATCTGGGCCAACTTCTGGACAAGGAGGGCATCCGCCCTGATCCCGAAAAGGTGAAAGCGATAGTGAACATGCCCCCGCCAAACGACGTCCCGACGCTGCGGTCGTACTTAGGTGCGATAAATTATTACGGGAAGTATATTCGGGAGATGCGACAACTTCGTCACCCGCTGGATGGACTGTTGAAGCAAGGAGTCAGTTTCGAATGGACAGATGAGTGCCAACGGTCATTCGATCGTTTCAAGGAGATTTTGCAGTCTCCACTCATGCTGACGCACTATAACCCCCGAATGGACATAGTTGTATCAGCAGACGCATCAAATGTGGGCATTGGCGCCCGCATAGCTCATCGGTTCCCAGACGGCTCCGAAAAGGCAGTGTACCATGCTTCCAGAAGCCTCACCCCTGCTGAATCCCGATACAGCCAAATCGAGAAAGAAGCACTGGGGCTGGTTTACGCGGTCACCAAATTTCATCGAATGGTCTACGGAAGACGCTTCACCCTACAGACCGACCATAAACCGCTGGTGGCTATTTTTGGTTCCAAGCAAGGAATCCCCCCTTACACTGCCAACCGCCTACAAAGGTGGGCCCTAACTATGCTGTTGTACGATTTCCAAATCGAGTACATTTCTACGGATCACTTCGGACACGCAGACATTCTGTCACGACTAATAAATTCTCACATCAAGCCAGATGAGGATTTCGTGATTGCTTCCATCGAAATCGAGAAGGTTATCTGCAACATCGTCGGCCAATCTATCGAGTACCTACCAGTGTCATACAAAATGATAGCGGAGGCGACATCCGAAGACGACACCCTCCGCATGGTGAGGGATTACATCAGGAAAGGTTGGCCAAGTAAAGCAACATCCGAAGATCCAGGCGTACAACAGTTTTTCGCTCGACGGGAATCGCTGTATGAAGCCCAAAAGGTCCTGATGTACGGCGATCGAGTTGTCATTCCCAAGAAGCTCCAACAGAAGGTGCTTCATCAGCTACACAAAGGACACCCGGGGATCGATCGAATGAGATCCTTGGCGCGAACTTTTGTGTATTGGCCAAACATAGACGACCATATCACTGCTTTGGTCCGAAACTGTCAGGAATGCGCAGCTGTAGCGAAGACGGACACAAAAACGAAATTGGAATCCTGGCCAGTCCCCGAGAAACCATGGCAGAGGGTTCACGTGGACTTTGCCGGACCCGTCAACGATACCTACTACCTTGTGCTAGTTGATTCACTCTCCAAATGGCCGGAGGTAGTACCAACCAAGCGCATCACATCAGAAGCCACCATAGCAATTCTTCGCAAAATCTTCAGCCGATTCGGCATGCCGGAGGTCCTAGTCTCCGACAACGGGGCCCAGCTTACCAGCGACGTTTTCGAACGGTTCTGCGAGTCCAACGGTATCACCCACTTGAGAACAGCGCCTTTCCACCCCCAAAGCAATGGGTTGGCAGAAAGATTCGTCGATACTTTCAAAAGAACAATGAAGAAAATTCAAGCAGGAGGGGAAGATCTAGAACAAGCCATAGATACTTTCTTACTCTGCTATCGCTCTACACCCAGCCGAAATGCACCAGGAGGAAAATCACCAGCCGAGATCCTTTTCGGCAAGCCGCTTCGAACATCGTTTGAGCTCATGAGACCACCAAGCAAGTTCTACAGGGATGTCAACTCCAAGCAAGCTAGCCAGTACAACGAGAAACATGGGGCTAAGACGAAATGCTTCGAAGTCAAGGACAAAGTGTACGCGCAAGTACACCACGGAAACGATTGGAGCTGGGTACCAGGAGAAGTAGTGGAGCGTATTGGGCAAGTCATGTACAACATTTGGCTGCCTGATCGACAACGGCTCATTCGCTGCCACGGCAACCAGTTACGAAAACGCTACGATACTAGCAGCAGCCCGCCGGAGGTTATCGGCCCTCAAGTTCCGCTCGAGATCTTGCTCGACACTTGGAGTTTGAACCCATCTAGCTCTGGTGCTGCAGTAGAAACAGTTGAACCGCCTGCGGAGCCTGAAGGACTGGACGAGTTGCAGTTGGAATTCTTGCGTAGCTTGATGGAGCCTGATCAGCAACGACGTCGACTGCGTACTCCGGTTAGGCAACCTGAGTTAGAGGAAGTTATCCAGCGAAGATCGTCCCGGCAGCGGCGCGCACCAGTTCGGTACGAGCCGTATCAGCTTTATTAAACAGGGGAGGTGTTGGCACCCCTAGCGCCGACTCTGTTATCCTTCTACTGTCAAAGGCTCGGGTCAAACTGCCACGTATACCGAGACTGTCATCGTTCGTTCACCACGAGTAGAAGTACCGCAACGTGCGCGTCCAGTATATTTTAATTCGTACTTTATTTGTATATTCGCTTTAATAAAGTTATTGTTTGTTACGAGTCATAATTCTCGGCCTTATTTCCCATCGTAACAGTTTGAATTAAAATAGAAAAAAATACCGACTTTCGCTCAATCATTTAGCTCCAGAACAAAAACGAGCAGAGAAATTTTGACCCAACTTGATATAATAGTTCATTAAACATATACAAACACCTGACGAAAAAATGGGAATGATCTAACTTATCCTGTATTTGTATGAACAGTGCAAAGTAGTGGATCACCTGTGCTACCATGGGAAAGAGAGGGTTAAAAAATCAGCTCCCACACACAGAAAAATATATATTAAATTCAAAAATAAACGACTTTGAAATAAAGAAAAATAATCATTGATCCACGGCCTAAGTGCTTTTTTCATTTATTCAATAACACTTTAGTATTAGATTCAAAGCACTTTTGTTATTGTTTTTAATTCTAGCATTCGGAAGCCTGGACGTCAATTCAAAAAGAAAAATATTTGATTTGAATACTCCATTACATTGAAACAAATATATTTCGACTTTATTTGAGACTGAACGCTGTTGCGTCTGCTGTGCCGGTTACAGGTTGCAGGTCAATGTGGGAATTGGGAGGGAAGTGATGATTGCAATCGCTTGTTGCCAACAGACCGCGGAGTGTCGTGCATCTGTACAAGGCTCATGCGGATGTCGGAGTGTTGTTCGGATATAATATTATGTTTATTCTTTGTACTAGGGTTCATGCATTAGTGCGTGGATGCCACATGTAAAGTGATGAATTGTGTAAAGATTACTGTGAAGTGACACAGTTTGTGGACACATCTGTGTCCTCAGTGTTGACGCATCTGATCGTTCGCGTTCATAGAAGAGGGGACGTTGGGGCTCGTCGAATTGATGGACGTGACAGGACCAACAAATGGCTCAAACGATATAACTCCATAACAGAGCGAAATTGAAAATAGGAATCGTTAACCGTTATGTGGCCGACAAACTTTTTGCTTTTTTCTACACCGTGTATTTTAAATGGGTGCTGGGTACCCGGATACCCTGCCGGCCACATAAGGGTTAATATCCATACACCATTTATGCCAAAATAACGTAATATTCCAGAGAGTGGCATTTGGGCTAATGTTACAGAATCATACTTGAGTTTGAGGACACAGTAGATTTTGCATTATTTTTTTCTTTCACCGTAAACAGTAATCATTAAGTTTGTAATGTATGTATGTTTATTTTCTTATTTAGATTAAAACAGAAAACTAAACCAATGCAAATGAGAGAACGATTAAATGTAAGGTTCGAAATGAATCTTTCGTTCTTGTAATCTATTGTGTTTTACTAGAGACTTGTAATCTCTTAGTTACTTATTTGAAAATCCTCTCCCATCTACGAATTTCAATTGCTGAACGCAACGCCCTCGAACATTTCTTAACGGTCTAATTTTAATATTTTGTGTTCATACCTTCTTACATCTTAAATAAAATTACACACTTCAATGATTATTTCTGACTGCTTGGCATTTTTTTCCGAACGGTCCCGAGCGCTTTCCTGTATGTTAATATAGCCATAAAGGAAGCTTACTATAGGAGTTTCCATTACTTCTTCTCTTCTTCCTCTTTGTCGTCCTTATCTTCAGTTAAACCAGGCATTGCTTCGTCATCCGAATCTTCCTGGTCATCATCGAGATCGTCGAAGGAGAGTTTGCTATCGTTTTTCATCCGCAGCATGTCTTCCAGCGACATTTGGTTGTCTCCTTCGTCTGAAAGCACAGAACAGGTTTTAGGGATTAGTTGTGCAACGGAATCATTTGTAAAACTACATCGTATAGATACTACAGCCCAGTAATTCGCAGCAATCATGAAACAGAGATATCTTTTTTTCGGAAGGTTACTTGCCGGACGGCGAAAAAGTTAACGCTTGAAACTAATCGTAGATAGGACTGAACGTAATCCTAGTGAAGCAACTGGCGTGTCTTGGGCAAAAAAGATGTTCCTATCCAGCATTTTAAGAGCGCTAATCTGCCTCCACTGGCATATCAGTCCCATTAATTTCGGATTTTTAAGTCAATGTGTGAAAAAAAAACCAAATCATCAGCGTCCCATATTGAAAGTACAGATCGGACTCGATTATCCGGGGATTCAATTAACCGGGGCTCGATTATCCGGCAAAAATGGCTCGATTATGCGGGGAAAAGTTTGATTTGACTTTGTTTACAAATTTTTAGATAACAATATGTCACAAAGATGTGATAAACATCAAAGACAACGCCTGTAAATAAAATTTAGCCTATTTGAAAATGTTTTTAATTTTTCACATTTTTCAGCTGAAATTTTATTTTCAAAAAAACATGGTTATAATAATACCAGACGGCACTACAACGTCATGTATGTTAGCTTCTATGTTTAAGGAACAGTTTTTAATTTAAGAACACCAAAAATAAAACAAAAGGAGCATGGCTCGATTATCCGGGTGATTCGATTATCCGGGGTGAAATAATTTTGGAGTCACCCGGATAATCGAGTCCGACCTGTACCGTCATTGCAGGTGACCATGGATCAGAGGGGCGAGATTGGGTCAAAACATTATCTTAAATATCTCAACAAAGAAGATTGCGAATATCGAATCAAAATTTTTATGGTGTCATCCTCGTAGTTGCCATCAGTTCCTGTCAAAAAATAGGCTTCTAGAGCAATTAGTTAATGCTTGATAAATCATAGAAAAAAGCTTGGAAAAAAAAATGCCTGTGGCATTTTACACTTTTAAGGCTCTATGAAACATCACACTTTTAGGTGGATTGATACTTTTTAGAATCTCTAACTCATAGCCATCACAAAATATATTACTGGTATTAAGTAGTATCAACTACAGTCTGTTTATAACACAGTCCCGCAAAGAGTGAAACCAAATCTACGTATCGAACTGTCAAATCGGCTACCTATCGAGCACGCCTGCAATACAGTCACTATATACACAGTCTGGCGGACTGTCACTTTCGACCGGAGCCAATCGAGCATGACGTCACGGTGTAGCATTTATCGGTGTGGACACTATGACGTCATGCTCGATTGGCTCCGGTCGAAAGTGACAGTCCGCCAGACTGTGTATATAGTGACTGTAGCCTGCAAAATTGTGAAAACAAAGTCGGGCGAAGAAGAAGAACAACACTCAAAAGAAGTTGTCTTTGCGTGTCTCTATATATACAGTCTCTAGTATCAACCTTGTCCAGAACTTTATTAACTTGCTTTGTTATCAATGCGGATAAAATTCGGTTTTCTCGGTGAGAATGGGTCAATTTTCATACACTTGTAGTTTAAAGGAAAATAACAAATTCCAAATATTTTTTCATCATTTGTGCATCACATCACAATATCACATTCCAGTGATCGAAGTACTTTTTCATGCAAAGAAGCAAAAGTTATTGGACAATGAATGTGGGAGTATGCATTTTTGATCAATGGACTACCCACTTGGCGCACACCCACAGTTGATCAGCAGGAGTAAATCCATTTTATTTTGTATGGTGAAAAGCATCTAAACTTGGGGACAACATAGATGGCATTTCAGACTATGTACTGAAAATTTTGAGACCTGGTTTTTTTTTCATTAATGCGTCAATCTGTTTGTGTTTTTTGTATTAAGGTTAGGAACAACTATCTCTCTCGTTTGTCGGGTGAATACTGGCAACACTGGCCCAAAGCAAACGCCGGTTTTCGCGCTGTCCTAAATTTTATTGACCGTCCAGTTCCAAACTGTTCACGACCGTTCGAAACAGTCGGCGTTTCAAACGGTCGGTGAAACAGTCGGTGACGAATTTGACAGCAGAAATGAGCGAGAAAGATTTCGCGCGCCAACGCGTTTTCAAAAACATTCAATTGGTGGAACAAGGCCAGCAAACCGGTCGCTCTGATCAGCTGTTGCCGGCAGCCAAGCCGCCAGCTTTTTGCGCGGAAGTCGGGGGGTGTTTAGATGCAATGTTTATCACTCAACAAATTTATGGAAATATTTTTTTCGCAATAAATGTTTTAAATGTTTTAAAGTGAGGTTTAATAAATGCAATAGGGTCCTAAAATGAAAAATATTTTCCCGGTTTTGCTGCATAACACGAAGGAGCATGCTTTTCTGATCTCAATGGTAATTTTTCCAAACTTAAAAAATGACAGAATAGTTAATAAACTCGAAAATAAAATAATGATGATCAGGTCTTGTTTGACATTCCAGGTCAACCTTGACGTAACGAAAGTGAAACGGCGGGTTGCAAAAGACATCACATTGGCTCACTTTTGACAGCAAATATTCCTGTTTGACATACACGGTAAACAAAATTTACCCAAAATTGAGTGCTAAACAAGGAGTGTTGCAAAAGTTATTAAAAATTTTGAAAATATGTTTTATGGACTTTACCTAATAGGAAAACTTAAAAAATGAGTAAACATGTCGTTTTAATCAATGCTTGATCGAATTATGCAGAAATTGAGATAGGCCTTTAGGAGCCTATTTAAAGTATTTCCAGGATAATTGCTAATGTTTGTTATTCTGGAGACCTATACGCTTAAAATGATGATGTGCTTGAACAAATTTGCTGATTAATTGGTTTCTGTAGAATACATCGAGCATCCCCTCGATATTCGACGACTGTTCTGAACAGTTTCACAAACAGTCGGGATAATCCAACTTTGAACTGAATACACAATATTGTGGATTTGGAAGAAAACCGAAGAATGAGCATCGCTCAAACTTCACTGCATTACTAGCGAACTTAAGGTGAGACGAGACGAACTCACCATGGTACTCAGAAACATTTCTGGAGCTCGATTTGAATAGGTCGTATGTGCTTTTGTCGATATAAAATTCGATCATTTCATTTTAGTCATTGTAGCAATATGGCAGATATTTTGCAAACTTTCAATGTTGGAACAGAAAGCCTGTTTTGTGAGGATTCTGCTGTATGTACCAACTTTGCTCAATTTCAACAATTTTCGCTATAATAAGCGAATCCAACTGATCGAATTTTTAATCGACAAAAGCACATACGACCTATTCTAATCGAGCTCCAGATTTTTACGTTGTGAAAACAAAAATCAATTTCACACAAAATTCCGAACTTGCTAACTTATTGTACCCGTGCGCTTACTGTTTTTAGTAAATGAATACTTTTCAGTTTGCGTTTTCGCAAAAAAAGCCGATTGACATTACCGAAACAATTTTTCCTATAAATAGCGGCTAGCATACCGTTTCACCTTAAGGACAAACGTCATGAAATCCCGCTTGAACATTGCATCAGAACTTCAGACGCACAAATCTCAAGAAGCAAGCTTCAAACAACAGTGCATTTTATTATTCTGTTCTTGCTCACATGTAATAAGCTTAAAATAGAAATCTCATGTGCGCTGGTTTTGTTTACGAAGAGATTTGTGCCATCGAAATCGTGAGTAGGTGTCAAAGTCGGTCATAGTGGCGGCCATTTTGGGACTCTAACAAGTCTGTCCTTAACCACCAACACCACAGGCTCACTCACGCAAAATTTGGCGCGCTCGCACTGACAGCCGTCCAGTTGGGATAAAGTCGTGATTGTCGACACGGCGTCGGACTGAAAACGAAAACATCAGGGATGCATGTCGGGTCGGATGAGGAATGACAGAAAGTTTGCTGAAAACTTCGCTTCGCTAGTCCAACTGGTGAACTCCGATTTGGTGCCGCGAGGTCAATAATAAAACCATAGTAAAAGTACTTAATAAAAGATACTAATACTTCCGGAACGTAGCTAAGTACCGCGTCTACCAATTTCCGATCGCGTCGCGACAGTCCGTAACGTACCGCATACGTTCCGAGTGTAAAACGTTTCCGACGGATTCTAACCCTACTTCCTAGCGAAAATTCGGACTTTGTTTTGGTTTGCGCCATGTGGTATCCTCGGCAACAATCTAACCAAACTCCCGATCGTTTCGCATCACATAACAAAAACATCCTTCTGTCACAAACTTCGTTAACAAACTGCCTGTCCTATTCATTTTCGGCCACCACCGTCCCGACCGACGAATCCCACACCAACGCACTTTCATCTACTTATCTCACTCTCGCACACATTTCATTCTTATTCTTTTCATTCACGCGTTCGCCGTGTGATCAACGAGCCGACGCGACGGTTTGGCTCGAACCAGCTTTCTTTCCAAGAGCATCAAGCAGGCTATGCGATGTTTTTATGAGCCTCTCTGCATAAATCTGGCGTACTTCTCACTCCCACAGAAAATTTGAAAACAGTTCGCACAGTAAAAGTCAAACGTGACTTTTACTGTGCGCGGTGTTTTCAAATTTTCTGTGGGAGTGAGTGGGACAGGGCGAATTCGTACAGAGGCTCATCGCATGTAGTACACTGGAACAAAATCGCGCCCAAAACTTATCATAGTAAATCAACATAAAGTTTTTTTTTTTGTTTTCCCCACATAATAATTTAAATTACTTTTATCATACCAGGTATTCACACAAATAAAATATGTCTCAAATTTGGTTAATATACATCTTGATAATATACAATCCTTACTTACTACATATGCAACACCAGTGAAAACACCCGGGAAATCGTCGTACGGTAGTGCTCGTAGTGCCAATATCATGATCAACGAAGATACCTGCAGCAGCTGTGGTCGTGCAAATCCTCCGACGCGCAGAAGAGGAAAGGGAAAAAAAAAACAGGAACCGAAATCAGACGAAGTAAGCTGGGTTTGCTGCGACAGCTGTCTGAAATGGTTCCATGCAACATGCATTTCGGTTAACAAGCTGGTCTTACCAGAGCTTAAAAACTTCTGGTACTTTTGTCCATCCTGCTGCTCATAGGGGAGTTTAATTCCCAAACCAAACGAAGCAATTTCTGGCCCCCCTCCCGACAGTAATGTCTCGAACAGTGCGCACGAACTTCTGTCGAAACAAATCACCGATCTATCCACGGAGCTGCAGAAGCTGCGAGAGGAAGCTGAGGTATCCCGTTCGTGGTGCAAGAAGCAGCTCGAACGTCTCCAGAACTATGTCCGGGAAGCAGACAGAACACACGAGCGGCACTCAGCACAAGCCAAGTTTCTAGAAAATATTGAACAGAAACTCGAAATCATCGAATCCGGAGCTAAACTTGCCAACATAACCTCGCATAACATCAATTGCGTCAGAATTGCCATCAATAAGATTCCCTACCGATCCGATGAGAATCTAAAAAGCATCGTAAATAAAATTTTCGAATTCCTTGGAGTATCCCAGCTTGTACCGTGCATCAACAAGTGCTTTCGATTGCCTGTCCGAGCTTCGAAATGGTCCGACCGTTCAATCACCCCTACAATCATCATCGTACTTGACAGTAACGAGACGAGGAACACTGTTCTTCGGTTGTACTACAAGAAGCACAGGGATGCAAAGCTGTCGATTCTTGACAACGGCCTGCAACTAAACTACCGGTTTACCATGAACGAGGCTCTGTCACTTTCCGCA
The DNA here is from genome assembly GCF_035046485.1 of Aedes albopictus. Classification (NCBI taxonomy): domain Eukaryota; kingdom Metazoa; phylum Arthropoda; class Insecta; order Diptera; family Culicidae; genus Aedes; species Aedes albopictus. Next base: position 220,541,584 of record NC_085138.1, read on the forward strand.
TACGCAACCTCTCGCTTAGGCTGAAGCAAAGGAAGATAGTCAAGTCGGTTTTCATAAGGAATGACACTGTTTCTGTTCTTCTTTATGGTCAAGAGGATTACACACTGGTCAGCAGCATCAACGAACTCCTGGAACTCACCAACTCTGTCCCCACAAACGACGACTCTTCAGTGTTCTTCGACGCAGTATCAGCGGAAACTTCCCACGTCTCACCTCCGTAGCAGCACTACCTACACGACGACTCTTCCACCCCCACCATATAACGATGACAACAAACACTAAGCTACTTCGAATTGGGCACCTGAATGTTCGTAGCCTCGAACGACATATTGACGGTGTCAAACTAATGCTCGACTGAAACCAACACCATTTTTTTGGTGTTACCGAGACCAAACTCAAACAATCCTCCCCAGTCGGACCGATTCGTATCCCCGGGTACAATTTTATTAAGCACGCATTATCTTCCGGACGTGGTAGGGGTACCAAAACCTGCGGAGGCGTAGGAATTTATGTAAGAAAGGGTATAAGAGCAGTGCCTATTGTGAAGTCTTGTTATGATCCAGCGGTTCCCATTAGCCAACGGCTCGAGTACCTAGCCGTCCAAGCTAGAATCGGCGAACTGAACACCTGTATCGTAGTATTGTACAACCCATCTGGAAATAGTACACATTTTGTACAACAATACGAAAAGCTCTTGCTTGATCTTCTGCAACACCTTTTCGACCGGATTTTCCTAATAGGGGATTACAACATTAATGTCGCTACCAGTCAACCCACCACAAATCTGATCGCCTTACAACGTATACACGCTACCTTCAATCTGACTGTGCTGCCAACATCTGCCACGAGGATAACCGAAAACAGCTCCACCACGATTGATCTACTTGTGACCGATCACCCCCAGTTCATCAAAAAATCCAAAGCAGTCAGTGCAAATGCCATATCGTATCACGAAGCTGTTTACCTGGTTGCCGATGTACGCGTTCCAGTGGCTGCGCCACAACGGATTCAAATACGAAACTTCCGCGGAATCGACCCCCTGTTACTTCAAGCAGACTTCCAATCGAAGGACTTCCGGAACTTCTACGAAGAACAAGACATCAACAACAAAACACAACTCCTAAACACTGAACTTCGAGCGCTGCTGGATCGACACGCCCCAGAACGAACAATATGTGTTCGGGACAAGCGCACGCCGTGGATCACAGACGAAATCCAAAACGCAATTGCCATACGTGACCTTGCTTACTCCCTCTATGTGCGGAATCCGAATCGTACCAGGGGAGATGCGCAATGGCAAGAGTACGTCTCGAAGAAGAGCAGAGCCTACACCTTAATCAGCGCTGCGAAAAAGAGGTATGCTGAGACGCAGTTCAGCAGCGACCTTCCAGCTAAACAACTATGGAGCAATTTGAAGCGGGAGGGGATACATAATAACGCTAAGACAAACCGCGCCGTTGAAGAGTTTGATCCCGAGCAGCTGAACCAGTTTTTCTCCGAGGGTCATCTGTCAATGCAGCACGGAATCCCTTGTCCAGCATCAAGTCTCGATGAACCTGCATTGAATGAATCCGAAGGTGGCTTTCAGTTCCGACAGACCAATGTGGAAGAAGTTTGTAGGAGAATCAATGAAATCGATACCAACGCTAAAGGAACCGACGAGATTCTAATCTCGTTCATAAAAATGCTCTCTCCGTTTATCCTACCGCTTCTTTCGCACCTCTTCAACGCAGTCATCCAAGCCCAATCATTCCCCTCTGTCTGGAAACAAGCTGTGGTAACACCCATACCTAAAACGTCCAACCCAACTTCTCCTAAAGACTTCAGACCTATCAGCGTCTTACCTGCAGTGTCCAAAGTTTTCGAGAAGATTGTGCTATCTCAAATAACCGTACATCTGGAATCAGCCAACCCTTCTCCTCTAGCCAAGCACCAGTCTGGGTACCGGAAAGCCCACAGCACTACAATGGCGCTAGTGAAAGTCACCCATGACATCCTCAACAACTTCGACGGAGGCGGATGCACGGTAATGGTCCTTGTCGACTTTTCTTTGGCCTTCAACTGCGTCAAACATCGTCTGCTGAAAACGAAGCTGAAGAGAGAATTTGGTTTCTCGGACTCGGCTTGCCAGCTCATATCATCGGTTCTGGATCAACGAAGCCAACGAGTCAACCTTGGCAGTAGCTCATCGACTCCTCGGGTACTAACGGACGGCACACCACAAGGCTCTTGTCTCAGCGCGCTGCTGTTCTCGCTATACATCAACAGCCTGCCTAGCGTTATTAGATGCGAGTATCATCTGTACGCAGATGACCTACAGGTGTACGTTTCGGGGCCGATTAGCGAAGTCAACAGACTAGTGCAGTTGATCAACACCGATCTCGCCGCGATCGAACGGTGGGCTACAAAAAAACAGCTTTTTCCAAACCCCAAGAAGACCAAAGCAATAATCTTCTGCAAAGTAGGTGCTGTGACTCCACAAGACGACATCCGGTTTTGTGGTGAGGTCATTGCGCTTTCGAATGAAGTAAAAAATCTCGGCATCATTATGGACAATAGAGTTAATAAACTATAGAGGACGAATGTCGCTGCTGTTCCCTTTGTTCTCGCTCGCAAACATGTCGGGTATCTATCTGTCAAGCTGCATACTTTTTCGCTTTGACACTTATAGCTCGGCCTATCTCCGCCAGCAAGAGATGTTTCGGCAGCGACGCCAGCGACATTCTTCCTCTATAGTTTATTACCTCTATTTTATGGACTCAAATTTGAAATGGGGTGGCCAAGTAAACGAGATTACCAAAAGAGTCTACAACACGCTGCGCACATTCAGACGATTTCAGAAAGTACTGTCCGTTCAAACCCGGAGAAAACTAATGCAAGCAGTACTAATACCGATCTTCACCTACGCCGATGTAGTTTTTTTCCCTGGACTCTCAGCTGCGCAAAGAGAGCAACTAAATCGCTGCTTCAAGTCGTCGGTGAGGTTTGTGTACGGACTGCGACGGCGAGACTCAACTCAAGTGGTGCGGCACACAATACTTGGGTGCGAGCTCCTAGAAAACTACCGTCGCCGTGTATGCCACTTCATGTACGGTGCGTACCATGGCAGTCATCCGGATTACATCCGACAGCACACACCAGTAGGACGAAATGAGCGAGCCAGGTCTTTCGTTCTGCCACATCACACCACCAGCGCTCGGAAAGGTGTTCTGGTGTACGGAGCATCCACCTGGAATTCCCTTCCGCTGAATGTTAGGCAACAGTCTTCACTGGCAGCTCTTGAAGCTGCGCTCAACAGAGACAACTAAGAATAGCTTGTACAATCAGATAAGATCTAGTTTACTATATTGTTTATTTTTAATGTGTTTTTAGTCCTTGACTTGGTTAAAAGTTAATGTAACTGACAGGTTTACGTTGAATAATAAATTACAATTACAATTACAATATCATTGCGTTCAGATTTCAAGACTGTGACTGACTTCCTAACAGGCTTCTAATCACCCCAACTTCGATTTTCGGTGTTGCAGTATCCTCAGTGTGCGGCAGACACGAGAAAACTCTATGTCCGAGGAAGTTAAGGAAATTTCCAAAACAAAGATTTAACACCAACCGAGAATCGTACTCGTCATCTTCAGCATGGTCTTGCTGAAATTTCGCACATTTACCGATTTGGCAAATCTTTATTGCACCAACGAACCTAACCTCAAAGTGACTGACAATTCTCAGCTCATTTTGACAGATGTAACATGAGCATGGAAAGGACGGCAACAAGATCGATAAAGTAGAATACGTGTGCATCGTTCCTACCTTCCCGTGGGAACCATGCGATCTCAGCATTTTTATATATGCGCAGTGTCTCGGACCTTTGCGCGTACATACATTAGAATAAGATAGTTTGAAATACAATAAAACAGTCTGAACCAACCTACCGAGCGAGTCGGTCATATCTAACCCTACGTCTCCACTAGACAGAAATGTCTTGCCATTTTGCTGCCAGAAAGAGAAAACGTAACAGAAATGATCAACACCGCCGCTTTCCATGCAAACAGCGGGAGAACATTTCTGTCATGACACATCTGTCCAGCAAAATGGCAAGACATTTCTGTCTAGTGGAGACGTCGGGTGTTCGCGTGCAGTTCAACCCTGCGCGCTTTTGGGTAACGCCTGCACACCCCTAGCACCCGGACGTCGCCGCTGTCGGCGCGCGCCGCCAGCGTCGGCCAACTTCCTACAACGAGAGAGAAACCAATGAACAAGACAGAACAAGTACAGTCGTCAGACCGAACGGTCGAACATTTTTTCTTCCAATCAGTAACCTTTGTAAAGTTAATTAAATACAGTCCATTATTAGTTCAAATGTAGTCCGCCGCGTTTTATTTCGTCCCGTTCAGCTCCCCGCGTACATTTTGGTCCTTCGAACCGGATATTTCGCGAAACCGCTATGGAATCGATTCGCAGACGCCGCGATGTGCTTTTCGAGCGCATGAAGTGGGAGCTGAAAAACGCGAGTGTGGTGGAAAAAAGGCAGCCTCCTGCCGGTGAAATCCAGGAGCGCTTGCACAAACTTTCGGACCTGTGTGAACAATTTGATAAAGCGCAAAGTGAAATAGAAGAACAAGTCGATGCGCTAGTGGAAATTAACTCGATTTTCAACCATCGGTTGGAATTCGAGGAAATGTATTATGACGTGAAAGGGCGGTACATCAAGCTCCTCGGTGAACATAACCCCCACGGAAGCAGTGAAGGAACTATCGTCGAACCAGCGGATGATCTGAAGGAGGCAATCAGGTTGCTTCTGGATTCGCAGCGAATCCTGATGACGTCCCAGGCTGCAGCTTCGAACACGGTGTCGCAGTTGGCTGGCCAAGTCGGTTCCGTTAGCCTTTCCCGTCCGGTTGCTGACGCACAGGCGTCCAGGGGCCAAGTTCCGCTGGAGGTACGGTTGCCAACGATTGTCCTGCCAGTCTTCAAAGGCGACCGGAAACAATGGCCATCCTTCAAGGACCTCTTCGAAAGCTGCATCCATTCGAAGAACCTGAAAAACTCCGTGAAGCTTCAGTACCTGCTTTCCCACCTGGATGGGGAGGCGAAAAAGATGGTTAGCTCTTATGCTATCACCGACGCCAACTACGTGGAGGTATGGGACCGGCTCAACGAGTTTTACGGTAAGAAAAAGTACACTGTCGCGGCACTCGTCAAGGAGTTTGTGGACCAGCCGCCAGTTACTGCGCCAACCCTTGTCGGACTCCGCAAGCTTACCTCAACCTCGGATGATGTAGTGCGGCAGCTCAAGGCCCTAGGAGAGGAATACGAAACTCGTGACCCGTGGCTGATCCATTTGCTCCTCGAGAAACTCGACCGAGAAACCCGATCGCTGTGGGCCCAAATGCTGGTCGATGAGGACAATCCCAGCTTCCAAGATTTCATCACGTTCCTTGAGCGGCGATGCGATGCCTTGGAAACCTGCGCGTCCTTTTCCAAGAAGGGGACCGATGCCACAACGAAGAAGGAGCAGGAGCGGAAAGTGGATCCGAACACGAAGGTGGGTAAACAAATCCAAAGCTTCCATGCAAACACCCAGCAAGCTTGCCCGCAGTGCACAGAGGCTCACACGATATACCAGTGTGCCAGCTTCAAGAGGATACCGGTGGTTAATCGACGGGAACTCGTTCAGCGAGCCAAGCTCTGCTTCAATTGCTTGAAAGCGACCCACGGCGTGAAGAACTGCACATCCCCACTGGTGTGCAAACAGTGCAAACAAAAACATCACTCGCTGCTTTGCACAAGTGACAGCTCTGCCTCCGACTCAGGCCAGCCCCGGGAAGAAGCAGCTGCGAAGAAGCAAGAAGCAGGAGAACCAAAACAAGCGGATTCGGTGGCATCGTATGTCGCGGATCTCAAGACCAGCTGTTCAGTGAACTTCTTAAGTTTGCTGCCTACGGCTGTCGTCAAGGTGTTGGGGAAGAACAACGTCTTCCACGAAGTACGGGCAATGGTCGATTCCGCCTGTATGAACTCGCTCATCAGCAAGCAAGCCTTCGAACGTCTTGGCCTGGAAAGGCGCAACGCCAACATTCTCGTGAGCGGTATCACCGACGGGAAACCCAGCAAGACAACAGGAGCGGTCACACTGCAAATCTCATCGCGATTCGACGATCGTATCGTCATCGTGGTGGATGCGCTAATCCTGAATCACCTGGTTCCGGACCAACCGAGTCACCAGTTTGACGTCGACGTTGGTGCCCTGGCCGAGGCGCCTCTCGCAGATCCAACCTACAACGAATGTGGTAAGATTGACCTTTTGTTGGGAATAGAAGCTTTCTTTTCCATTCTAGAACCGGGCAAGCTCTACGACGGTCGAGGCGTACCAGTTGCGCAGAATTCCATCTTCGGCTACCTGGTTGGTGGCCACTTCAACACAGCACGTGCCACCGATGGTCGTCCGATACTGGGACTCGCGACGACGACGACGAATCTGGATCAAACGCTCCGGAAATTCTGGGAAGTGGAGGAGGTGCCTAAATCCAAGCAGCTTACCCCGGACGAGCTGCGCGCTGTCGAGCACTTCCACTCCACCCTTTCTCGGACTGAAACAGGGCGATACGTGGTTCGCCTACCCTTCGACCGTACCAAGCCAGAACTGGGCGAATCGGCTACCGCTGCCATCCGGCGGTTCAAGGCAATGGAAAGGAAGTTCAGCATCGATCCAGAACTACAACAGCACTACCGACAGTTCATGACTGAGTATGAGGCTCTCGGTCACATGGAGAAAATTCCGCCAAGCGAGGTGGAAGTCGCACCGGAGAAGTCGTTTTATCTTCCGCATCACGGCGTGTGGAAGGTGGACAGCGCAACGACGAAGCTTCGCGTCGTTTTCGACGCCTCGAGCAAGAGTGCTTCCGGGGTGTCGTTGAATGATCGCCTGCTAGTGGGACCGAACGTGAACGAATCTCTCTTCAACGTGTTCACCCGCTGGCGCACCTACAGGATTGCTTTCTGTGCCGACGTCGAAAAGATGTATCGGCAAGTTCTTGTCGCCAAAGAAGATGCCGATTTCCAGCGAGTACTGTGGCGCAATTCTCCCGACCAACCTTTGGACCATTACCGCTTGCTGACCGTTACGTACGGTACCGCGAGCGCGGCGTATCAAGGTATGGCGGCCTTGCAACAGGCTGCTGAAGACAACAAGGACGCACATCCGCTGGCATCCGAGCGGATTCCGAAAAATTTCTACGTAGATGATCTGCTCTCGGGGGCGGATACCATCGAAGAAGCCAAATCTCTCCGCAACGACATCGTTCAAGTTTTGGATAGCGGTGGCTTTGCTCTTCGCAAGTGGAGCTGCAACGAACCGCAACTGTTAGAAAGCGATGCGGTACAAGATGAACCGGTCCACATGAAGCTGCCGCAGGAAGATGATTCCGTCAAGGCGTTGGGGATCAGATGGTCACCTCAAGATGACACGTTCAGCTTCAAACTCTCGTTCGACATCGACAGCACAAACACCAAACGTCAACTGCTGTCCGATTCTTCAAAGTTCTTCGATCCATTCGGCTGGATCGCGCCGGTGATCATCCGAATGAAAATACTGTTCCAACACCTGTGGCTCTACGACCTGGGCTGGGACGATCCACTTCCCGCATTCATCCTGGAGGAGTGGATTACCTTGAAGGAGACCCTGCACCACATCGAAAGAATTCGAATTAGAAGATGGATTCCGCACGCCGGAGGGAAGCTCCAACTACATGGTTTTGCCGACGCTTCTGAAGCCGCGTACGCAGCCGTCGTGTACGCACGCACCGTTAACCAGGATGGAAGGGTTGAAACGAATCTGGTGGTGGCCAAAACCAGGGTGGCTCCCATTCTCCAGGTGTCGCTGCCCCGTCTGGAACTCATGGCGGCGGAGCTACTCGTCGATCTGATGGTCAAGGTACAGGAGTCGTTCTCGCATCTGGAGGTCGAACTATTTGCGTGGAGCGATTCTGAAATTGTTCTTCACTGGCTCACCTCGCTACCAAGAAAGTGGAAAACTTTTGTGGCCAACCGCACCTCTAAGATTTTGCAGCATCTTCCCAGGAACCACTGGCGTCACGTGTCATCAAAGGACAATCCGGCCGACTGCGCCTCGCGCGGTGTCACGCCCTTGGAACTACTGGTGCATCCGCTGTGGTGGAGGGGCCCCGGTTGGCTTGTACAACCAGAAGACGAATGGCCTACTCAATCTGTTCGTTCAGTCGTGGATGACGAGCTTCTTGAACAGCGAACGTCGGTGACCTGCTTGCACGCTAGTGCTACGGCGTGTCCCAGCGGTGGCCACGAAACACTGACGTACCTCCTCAACCGATACTCAAATTTGTCCCATATTCGGCGCGTGTTGTGCTGGATCAATCGCCTACGACACAACGCTTTGGCCCGTAAACGTGGTGTGGCCCGACTTGAAGGACCGCTCACACCGAAGGAAATCGACAACTCCTGTTTGCAGCTGGCACGAGCAGCGCAAAGCGACTGCTTCCAAAAGGAAATCGATTGTCTGGTCAAGAACGCTCCTCTTCCAGGCAACAGCAAGCTGAAGAACCTCTTTCCTTTCGTCGACGCTGATGGCACTCTACGGGTTGGTGGTCGCCTCCAGAACTCAAGCCAACCATACGACGTTCGCCACCCAATCATCATACCGAAGGATCACCAATATACCAAGTTGCTTCTGTCAGAAGTACATCTCCGTAACCTACACGCAGGGCCAACTCTGATGATCGCGACACTCAATCAGCGATATTGGATCGTTGGCTGCCAGACGGTGGTGCGTGGCTCTGTGGCGAGCTGCATGCGCTGCTGTCGGTTGAAAGGAAAAACAGCCACTCAACTAATGGGAAGCCTGCCATCAGTCCGCACAACTCCAGCTCGTCCTTTCGTGCACTGCGGCGTGGACTACGCGGGCCCAATCCTTCTGCGATCATCAACCCTACGATCGGCGAAGACAATAAAGGGCTACGTTGCTGTCTTTGTTTGCCTTGTAACAAAGGCAGTACACCTTGAGGCAGTGTCTGATCTGTCCACGAATGCTTTCTTGGCGGCCCTAAAGCGCTTCTGTGGTCGTCGTGGTCTTTGTAGCGAAATTTGGTCTGACCACGGCACGAACTTCGTGGGTGCCGACCGAAGTATCCGCGAACATCTGCAATCGCCGGAGTTCAACCAAGCTGTTAGCCGCTACCTAGCGGACCTGAAAGTGAAGTGGACGTTCATCACTCCATCCGCCCCCCATATGGGAGGAATTTGGGAGGCGGCCGTGAAAAGTTTCAAGAAACATCTCCGGGCCGTCCTTGGGCATGCGACGCTGACGTATGAGGAGCTTTCAACCGTCTTGACGCAAATCGAGGCGTGCTTGAATTCGCGTCCATTGTGCCAGCTCTCCACATCGCCCGACTCCTTCGAAGCCCTCACGCCGGGGCATTTTATCATCAACCAACCACTGAATCTGTTGCCCGAGCCTGACATCCGTCACCTCCAGGAAGGCCGTCTGGACAGATGGCAACGTGTTCAACGCCACGTGGACGACATTTGGGCACGATGGAGAAACGAATACGTCGCCACGCTTCAGCCTCGTAACAAATGGCAGTCCGTTCAACAGAACTTGGATTCGGGGCAGTTGGTCCTGATCAAGAACGACAACACGTCACCAGCGGCATGGGAACTCGCAAGAATCGTCGCAACCCATCCGGATCAATATGGTGTAGTCCGCACCGTAACCGTTCGTCGAGGGCAGAACGAATACCAACGAGCGGTGCACAAGTTGGTTCCGCTTCCACTGGATTGAGGCATCCGCCTCAAGGGCCGGGTGGATGTTCGCGTGCAGTTCAACCCTGCGCGCTTTTGGGTAACGCCTGCACACCCCTAGCACCCGGACGTCGCCGCTGTCGGCGCGCGCCGCCAGCGTCGGCCAACTTCCTACAACGAGAGAGAAACCAATGAACAAGACAGAACAAGTACAGTCGTCAGACCGAACGGTCGAACATTTTTTCTTCCAATCAGTAACCTTTGTAAAGTTAATTAAATACAGTCCATTATTAGTTCAAATGTAGTCCGCCGCGTTTTATTTCGTCCCGTTCAGCTCCCCGCGTACATCGGGTAAGCCAATGATGACATCCGTCATAACATACATGATCCGTCTTTTTCTTGCATGTGTGTGGTCTGTCAAAATGACCTGAGAATTGTCAAACATTTTCGTGGCTGGCTTTGTTGGTGTAATGAAGAATATGGGTCGAATAAACAGCGCTTGTTGACGGTGTAGTGATTAAAATCGTAGTGTACAGATGAAGAAACTGGCCCCCTGAAGCAGCATAGGTATTCCTTCAATTTCGCAGAGCCAACAACTGCACAACCATCTAGTTCAATTTACTTTACAAGACTGAAGCTTCTTTTCATTTTCATCGTTTGCATTGTTTTGCCGATTGTACTGCAAAATTCCTAAGTTGGGTAATAACAGGGGAAATTACTCACTCATTTCATCGTCCGACCCCTCGTCCTTCCACCGGTTGAAATCAACTTTGAGCCAGTGGGGTTTGTTCTTGTCGTTCGTTAGTTTGGGCCAGTAGGAGGCTTTCGTGTCGGCTTTGGTGATCACGAACTCGATGCACCGATTGATGTTTTTACTGACCACTTTGTCCGGGTTGATTTTGCCGTAGAAGTTGATGGTGACTTCGTGGTTTTTCTTGTCTGGTAGGCCCACACCTTTGAAATACATGGTATCCTCTGTGAACCTACGGGGCGGGAATCCGGCTTTATTAATAGGAACACACAACAAGAGTGAAACATCTCTATACTTACTTGAAGGTAGGATCCGGACATTCTACGTTTACGGTCAGATAGAGGACGTCGTTTCGTTGGGCCCATACGACCGGGGGAGGAACACTGAAATGAAAAGGAACTGATTATTAATCGATTCTTCATGCCAAGAAAAGTATAATTTCACTTTCGAGATCATTCTAGACTACCACGGCGATTTTATGTAAATAAAGGTTATGAACAGTCAGTGTCATGGAAACGGGAAGGAAGGCGCACCCCTCTTCAGACAACATTTTTTCACTCAAATTCACGTTTTAATTAACGCAATTAGAATTTCAATTTCAACCTTTCTGCAAGCAAATGGGTTTACATTTTACCGGAAATGGTTCATTTAGCAAAGGTAAAATCTTCCGGGTACCGATTCGACGGAAAACAGCTTAATCACCGACAGATCGATAAAAATGGACGCCGGGAACACGCGAAACGCTCTGCCTGCAGAACTGCACCGATATAGCCCAGAATAGTTCCATCCAACACTTGTTTTCTACGGTTTCGATACTCACGCAACTTCCGAAGACATTTTTCCTTAAATTTTCCGTCAATTTAAAACAAACGCAGAGGACAGAATCGGGCCGCAACTTTCTTCTCCAGTCCGGGGCGAACAAAAGGCGTAACGAAAAACGAGTTTTCTTCACTGCGTCTTTGCGTCGCAGCAGCAGTCTTCTCTCGTGTTCGCTTTCTGTGTGGATTTTCTTCGCGCACTGCACTGACTGACGTGAACGGTGACGGATCGGCCGAAACGTCAAACACGCGCATCGGGATCAAAAAAGGGAAATTAGCCCCAGGGGAAATTATATGTACGCACGTGTGTGAACTATCACGGAACCGGCAAACTACACACCAAATTTTGATTTTTTCGTCCAGCAAAATGAATTGCTGGAACGCCATCAGCAAACTGTAGTGTGCCGAAAATTCAGTAATGATAGCTGAAGATTCAGCAAAGTTAGAAATTGCTGAACATCAGCAAGAGAGTTGTCAAACACTTAGCATTTTCCTGGACACATTTTGTGCACACTATTTTTATTTCGCTGGAAACCAGCAAAATTTTGCTGGTTTTTGACATGCTGTAAAACCAGCAATCCATCCAGCAAAATATTTCTTGCTGAATTTTCAGTAATGCGGTTTGACAGCTTGTTTTGCTGGTCGTTCAGCAATTTTGTCCGAGCTCGAGTCTGGCCGAAATGTTTTGTTTTTTTTTTCTTTTCAGACGAAACAAAAATTGGTAGAAATGTTCGTTTGAACTTAATGTTCGGTATCCAGAGATAGCAAACGCGATGGACGCTCATTACAGAAGTGGCGCATTCCATTTTAATGTACTCCGCGATGAAAAATATACATTTTTTGAATGAATTTTCACGTCCTTCTGCTCGCTCCAGTGTCTCGGGCAGGAGCGCACAAAATGTGTCCAGGAAAATGCTAAGTGTTTGACAACTCTCTTGCTGATGTTCAGCAATTTCTAACTTTGCTGAATCTTCAGCTATCATTACTGAATTTTCGGCACACTACAGTTTGCTGATGGCGTTCCAGCAATTCATTTTGCTGGACGAAAAAATCAAAATTTGGTGTGTGCGCTCCTGCCCGAGACACTGGAGCGAGCAGAAGGACGTGAAAATTCATTCAAAAAATGTATATTTTTCATCGCGGAGTACATTAAAATGGAATGCGCCACTTCTGTAATGAGCGTCCATCGCGTTTGCTATCTCTGGATACCGAACATTAAGTTCAAACGAACTTTTCTACCAATTTTTGTTTCGTCTGAAAAGAAAAAAAAAAACAAAACATTTCGGCCAGACTCGAGCTCGGACAAAATTGCTGAACGACCAGCAAAACAAGCTGTCAAACCGCATTACTGAAAATTCAGCAAGAAATATTTTGCTGGATGGATTGCTGGTTTTACAGCATGTCAAAAACCAGCAAAATTTTGCTGGTTTCCAGCGAAATAAAAATAGTGTGTACCCAGAATTGAGTTCTCTTGGTAATAATTGAGCTTTAACGTAAATATTCTCCCCGCGAGGGAAAAAATCGGCAACGAATGAGAATCCAAACAAATCACCGGAAACACTGTAAAATTTGTGTGGGAAGGAAGAGGACAGGAAGAACGAGAACGAACCGAGTGTTCATTCGTGACGTCATCTTGCAAAACATAAAAGATCCCAGTCACAGGGTCATATATTTTGTCCAAAAACCGTCTAACTTTTAATTTGCGTGTAAAGGGATATTTTTTCGCATCTGGTAGCCCGAGGGCACTGTCAAAAACGTCAAAATTTTATCTCGTTCTGAAAGATTTTGATCGTCGTCCATCTGTTTCTGTCACACTTTTTTCCATCGTGAGTGTTTCGCAAGTGCTAGGAAAAGCGAAAAGGTATTGTTACTTAACAGGTTCCATGACCGGAATTATCAAATTCCAGCGAACCTGGACACATTTCGTTGGCGTTCTATCGTTAATTCGAGCTGTTTGATTTTATTTTTAGAAAACAATCATGCTTCGCTCTGCAGCTGGTCAACTTTTCGGTGTTCTCCGCGGAACCGTCGGCTTGACGACATCCCGGCTGGGCGCTGCTGGAGCTGTCCGCCACTCGCACAGCAACGAGAGTGCTGAAGAATTCGATGCTCGCTATGAGGCCTACTTCAGCCGATCGGACATTGACCACTGGGAGGCCCGCAAGGGAATGAACGATCTGCTCGGTATGGATCTGGTTCCAGAGCCAAAGGTGATCATTGCTGCCTTGAAGGCTTGCCGCCGATTGAACGACTACGCTCTGGCCATCCGGTTCCTGGAGGGCTGCAAGGACAAGTGCGGAAACCAGGTCAACCAAATCTATCCCTATCTGCTGCAGGAAATTCGCCCAACTCTGACCGAACTGGGCATCGACACACCCGAGGAGCTGGGCTACGACCAGCCGGAGCTGGCGTTGAAATCGGTTTTCGATATGCACTAAATGGGTTGTATTGACCAATGGTGCTACCTAGAAGAGGCCCTGGAGCAACATTAGTTGAAATAAGTGAATAAAGTGGTCGGAAATATTCCGGAATAAGAAAAAATCGTTTAAGAATGGTTATGTAATCATTGGCGATTGGTCGTCACAGTGAAAGAAATGCGAAATAAAACTGGTAAAAATATGAATTTTGTGTTAACCCTTTAAGGCCGAGAAAACCAGAAGAGTTGTCAACGCATACTATTATGGAAATGATTATATACATGATAACATGTACAAAACAATTTTTGTTTGAAAGAAACTTCAAAATCTAGGTTAAGCCCAAAAACGCTGGTGGCAATATAGATGCCACTGCCCGTTTACCACAAAAACTTTTGAGGTGGCAATATTCTTGCCACTGCCCGTTTAGGGTACTTTTCTTCTTTTGACTTCGACAAAATGCCGGAAAACAGATTTTAGCGTATAGATTAGGGCTTAACCCATAATATAAACTGTGTAGTTCAGCTCATGTCAACCCATAATTTGATTATTTCTTAAAGTTTTACTATATTTAAGTTTGAGCTAATTTTCTTCACGCGGTCAAATTTAGCCAATTTTGAGTCTACAAATGGCTCCCAATGAAATTCTCTCCTTCTCTTTCACTCTTACAGAAATTTTGTAAACAACAAGGCCAAGAAACGTCAAAATCTATATATATAAAAATGAATTTCTGTCTGTCTGTCTGTCTGTCTGACCGCTATGGATTCGAAAACTACTGGACCGATCGGCGTGAAATCTTGTATGTGGGTATTTTTGGGGCCGGGGAAGGTTCTTAACTTGGTGCGGGACCTCTCCGTTCTCTGAAACAGGGGGCTCCCATACAGATGACTTCGCCGGGGACCTCCCTATGGAGCTGCATGTTAAAAAACACAGTAGGCAGGCAGTACGACGTTTGCCGGGACAGCTAGTCCCATATAAAATCAAAACAATGCAGTGCCCTATAGGGCTCTGCACGAAACTCTCACCCTCTCTTTCGCTCTCATTGAGATTTAGTAAACAACAAGGCCAGGAAATGTCAAAATCCCATACAAAATCAAAACAGTGCAGTGCCCTATATATGCGAGCACATAAACATTCTCCACGCAAGGTTGCACATAAAATCTAATAGTCGGATGGAAAATATGTGCAGTGGCATTTATATTCTAAATGCGTAATTTGAATTTATGTGCGATGCATTTATTTTTCGAGTGCAAAAGACAGCTAAGAAATTTATTATGATAAACTTGATTTTTCCACACATGTTCTGGTGGAGTTGCTCTTTTTGTCATCTTCTCCATGCGTAGTTGCGCTAGTTACCGAAAGGTGCCGCATCCAGTCAGTCGGAACAAAATTTGTTAAACATTGTTCATGAATCAAAACAACGAATGAATTTTTGATAAGAGCCCTTGTTGCCAGTTTCTTGCGCGCGTGTGGACTCTTATGTCATTTTGATTCGAAACGTCTTTGATAGCCGCGATTTTTTTTTCTGTTTAATTTTTTAAGCCCTTCTTATTTGATTGTTATACGTCACTCACAACCCCATCAGCAGATGATGTTTCTCCGTAACCACAGTTCGGTCGGTGTTGCGATAAGAAGAACCGCGGTAGTACAGCAGCAGGGTCTGCAGTTTCTCGTGCAGCAGCATAAAAGCAGTGCATTGACCAGTGTAGCGACGAATAGTGTCCATCCCAGAAACGGCAAACCAGTACGAACGATGACCTCGACATCGAACGAAACTATGAGCAACAAATTTGACCTTCCTCGGCGCTATCAAGGCAGCACCAAGAGCGTATGGTAAGTAGTTTGTGCATAGTTGCTAATCGCATATAGTTAATCGATTTATTAGCTTGTTTCTAGTTATGTGTGATAAGTATTAGAGTGATTACTGCCTTACAGCCGGCCAAAATGCTATTTGAAATTAAAATCAAAAGTTGATGTAAATTTATCTATTCTTTCCCAGGGTGGAATATATCCAGCTGGCCGCCCAGTATAAACCTCTGAATCTAGGCCAAGGCTTCCCGGATTACCATGCGCCTAAGTACGCCCTCGATGCCTTGGCAGCGGCTGCCAATAGTCCTGATCCCTTGGCCAATCAGTACACGAGAGGGTTTGGCCATCCCCGCTTGGTGCAGGCGCTGAGCAAACTCTATTCGCAGCTGATAGACCGCACCATTGATCCGATGACAGAGGTTCTGGTTACCGTCGGTGCCTACGAAGCGCTGTATGCCACTATCCAGGGGCACGTGGACGAGGGCGATGAGGTGATAATCATCGAGCCGTTCTTCGACTGCTACGAACCGATGGTGAAAGCTGCTGGAGGAGTGCCACGATTTATACCACTCAAGCCGGTGAGCTCGGATTTTTCCTTTGATGTTGATTGAATTTGTGTTGAAAACTGTCCGTCTTTTAGAACAAAACCGGAGGAACCATCTCATCTGCCGATTGGGTGCTGGACAATAGCGAACTGGAAGCCCTATTCAACGAGAAGACGAAAATGATCATTATAAACACCCCGCATAATCCATTGGGCAAGGTGATGGACCGTAGCGAACTGGAAGTGGTGGCCAATCTTTGCAAGAAGTGGAACGTTCTCTGCGTTTCGGACGAGGTTTACGAGCATATGGTATTCGAGCCGTACGAGCACATCCGGATTTGCACTCTGCCCGGCATGTGGGAACGTACCATCACGATCGGTTCCGCTGGTAAGTGGCAATTGCAGTTTAGGGAAAACTGGCGTAGGTAAATACCGTAAGAAAAATTCGGCTCAACGACATAACAATTCTTATCAGGTCTTATCGCTAATCTAGAGAAAATTTCTACAATCGTCCAACCTGACGAAGTTACTGAGTAGATTTTTTTTTCTGGGTCTGAGAAGACCATTTCTACCGTGCGTAATATTCTAATCTCTTTGCTAATGTTCCTTATTACTTTCCCTTAGGCAAAACATTCTCCCTCACTGGCTGGAAAATCGGATGGGCCTACGGTCCGGCAGCGTTGCTAAAGAACCTCCAGATGGTTCACCAAAACTGTGTCTATACCTGTGCCACCCCCATCCAGGAAGCGATTGCCGTCGGGTTCGAGACTGAGCTGAAACGCTTGAAGAGTCCCGAGTGCTACTTCAACAGCATTTCCGGCGAACTGATGGCCAAGCGTGACTACATGGCAAGCTTTTTGGCCGAGGTTGGAATGAATCCTACCGTTCCGCAGGGAGGCTACTTTATGGTGGCCGATTGGTCCGCCCTGGATTCCAAGGTGGACCTTACGCGGGAAACGGACGCCCGGAAGGACTACCGTTTTACCAAGTGGATGACCAAATCGGTCGGATTGCAGGGAATTCCTCCGTCCGCCTTCTACAGCGAACCAAACAAGCACCTGGGTGAAGATTTCGTTCGGTATTGTTTCTTCAAAAAAGATGAAAATTTACAGAAGGCGGCGGAAATCCTGCGCAAGTGGAAGGGCTCCTCTTAGGACTACAATTACCCATTAGGTGCCTATAGCATTTTTGTTTTTCTCAACAGAGAAGTAAAACTAAAAATTGTTTTATATCGAAATAAAGTTTTCCATTTATATCAAATTGACTGAATTGTTTTACTACCTAGATATATTATCCTCGACAGGTTTATCGCTAGTATGGTCCAATTATATCTACACACAAATATTTGGATTAGACAGAACCGTAGCTGTTGAGTGTGCTACTGAGTACTGACCATGCGTTGCCCTTAGCAACCTAACTAGATATAAGTTGTATGTAATTATATTAGTAGTAGGCTAAGAAATTTCAAATGAAAATTCTATCTCTTTTGTCGACGTTCTCACCCAGTAAAGACGTGTTCACGTGTAGCTCTGCCTATATTATTATTTCAGCGAGAATTTCCAATGGAATTCAAATAGTAACTCTTGCAGTAATTCCTGGATTAGTTCGGGAAGGAATGTCTGTAATAATTTGTGGAGAACCACTGGAAGAAATTTTGAAGGAACCCCTGCAAAAGTTTGTTAAAGAATCTCTTGCAGATTTTCTAATACATTGAAGGCTTTAAATAAAAATAATCTTTGGATAAATTTTGTAGGTATAAAATTAATGGCAGTTTTGCAAACGAAATACCTAGAGACATTTCTGAAGAAATTCCAAATTTATGGTTTTCTGGAGGATTGTATGAGGAAATTCATGAAAGGTGGTGAAAACTTGCCTACTGAAATGATCCTGTGAAGCACAGTCTATTCATGAAAGGTTTTCTAGGGGAATTCTAGCAGAAATTTATGGATCAATCTCTAGTAAACATGGAACAATTTTGGAAGGAAATAATGGAAGGTTTTCTAAGCAATATTATAGGTTTCTTCTTTTAAAAGAATCTATAATAGACTTTCTGAAGGAAATTTTGATCAAATTACAAAAGAAATATAAACGATTATTATTATTATTATCTTTATTAACGAGATTTTCAGCCCAGGGCTGGTTCATTTCGGTAAAAATAGTAATCGTTTGAGGTGGTCTATTACAGAGTTTGATGTTACAAAGGCGAGTTTCTTTACAATAATATAATACTGTCAGATATTTTTGGTTATTCGGTTGTCGTAGTTGATTGTCATGTTGTCATGCTCGTTATCCGGAATCCTTCCCTTGGTCGTTGTTATAATATAACTGGTATTCCAGGTATCCGTTTCGTTGTTCGTTTTAGTGCCAAGTGTCTGTACCCAATTAGGTTTGGTTTTTTTTTAAAGAACGCCGCGGTGCATGCCCCAAGCCGGGGTGCACCCGACATAGTTGCGTAGGGAGCTGTTGAGGAGATAGTAAAAAAGCATCAAATCAGTGCAAGTAAACCTGAATCTTTGAGAAAACGGATAAGAGCTGTTTCATTTGCCTCGTCGTTTTGAAGCACGTCGGTAATGTTGCCCAGTTGATAGAATCCCCTGAGATTCTCAAAAATAGGACACTCGCAAAGAATGTGCTCTACTGTATTACGAGCGCCGCAGGTGAGTACCCGGTAAAGTTGCATCTGTCTACCCAAACTTCCGTATTTCCTTTGATTTTTCTTAGGAATAAGGACCGACTGGTCCTCCATTCCTTAGCCCATGCATCGTGAATGACCTGTCTGGTCATTTCTGGAGGATTTAAACTACAGAAATCTATAGAAGGGTTTCAAAGCAATCCATAAAGATATTTTTGCAGGAATCTTCATAAGAATTTCTGAAGGAAATTGCAATTTATAATCAATTGTCTTCGGCATGGACCCTGTTGAAGCGCTGTGGTTGTTGTTGATGCTGAATTGGTGGAGGTTTACGGGTTGCTACTGGCGTGGCGAAGTTCGGTTCCAGAAGCACGCTGTGCGAAGTCGGAATCCTGCGTTGCCTCATCAGAAGCATTCTTGTCTCGTCGTATCCGGCGCATATGTACTTCCACAATTTCTTCCAGTGAACATGATCTTGCTGCTATTACGATTGCTGCGTAGTTCTCGTTCATGTACTTCTTCACCAGGAAGAACTTTTCGTCATCTGGTATTGGTGGATCAACGAAACGGAAAAGCGCTGAGATGTCTCTATAGAATTTCGCAAAGGATTCCTCCCTTCCTTGAAATCGAAAACTGGCTTCCAGACGAAGGTTTTCACTCGTGCATTATTTTGCTCCGATTTTTATATTGTTAAAGTCTACAAACAAATCATAGGAAAAATAATAGCTGAAGTCTTTTGAAATTTATGAACTTTTTTCAAGACTAACCTAAAATTTTCTGTATGCATCCGTTTTAAATCATCTGCCAGAAAAGAAATTTAATTATTTTATTTATTAGGATCGATTCATCCTTTCTATTAGATACGCTCTAATTGCTTTTATAACATTAACTTATTTTGTTAATAAGAAAACATATTGAAAGGTATAACGCAAGGTATAACGTTATCTTATACCATGTATAAGTTTTGTGTTATGGTGAAAATGTATAATTTTCTACTAATACATTACTTAAGATATTGCTTTGAAAATTCTCTCCACTACAAACAAACGGCTTCGTCGTCTTCAACGAAGGAAGCCATTGCTGTCGCGCGATAGTTTTGTTTCCGCGCAGCAGAAAAGTCTTTTTGGAAGTTATTTTGTGCGATACTTAGCCAAGTACTCAGCATAAAACGTTTGCAGATCTCGGTAGGTATTACCCAAATCAAATATATGTTTAGTTTATGCTGCAGCTCACACCACTTTTTTCTTTTACAGAGTATCCCTGGAGCTATTGAAACTTTGTCTGGAACGCGATCACAAGTAAGGACCCAAGAAAGTTTCCTTGAATACCAGCGAAACACCCTGACCGGATCTTCCGTTCAACCTCATCGGTTTCGGAAGTACAGCTCCACTCGCCGCAGCAGAAGCCATGGGTGTCGTTGCCGAGAATGGGGCGGAATCTTGGAAGGAGATCAGCTTTACACCGAATGAGATCGCACGTCTTGGCCGATAAGGAGCAGTTTAGGAAGGAATTGAACGCATCGGAACCGATTCAGGTCCGTTTATGTAAAGTGATTTAAATAATGATTATACAATAAACTTATCATGTCCAAATCGAGGATTAAATTTTATTTTTATTCCAAAAAGGAAAAAAAAGTAAAATATTAAGACAATAATCAAAATATACGGTAATAAATTTCATTAGATTTGACGCATACATACTATTACACTCCTAATACCAGTTATTAGAAACAACGAATGCAATTCATTAGTTAAACTTATACATTACATTTATTGTGTGTTATGCTGTGTTGTGCACTCTCAAATGAGCTCTATTAGAAAAACGAAATGGCGAAAATGTATAACATTTTCTAATACATTTATTAAGGAAATTTCTTTTCGTGTATTCGCTGGAGGAATTCTTCTACAAATTCTTGAAACAATAAAAAAAACATCACGTAATCCTGAAAAAGTTCTTGGGCACATCCCTGAAAAGATATTTGTAGGATTTCTGATATTTCCGAAGGAACTCCTGAATGAGTTTTTATAGAGAGGGGGAATTTGTGACGAATTCACTTGTGGAATTCCCGGAGAAATCCCTGGAAGACTTCCTGGATAAATCCCTGAAAAAACCTGGATGAATCGCAGTTACAATTCCTACAGGAGTGCCTGGAGGAAGCCTTGTAGAATCCCTGTAGGAATTCCCGGAGGAATCCCAGGAAGAATTTTTGAAAGTAAACCTGGAGGAATTCCTTTATAAAAATATGGGAGGAATACCTAAACAAATTTCTGAAGAGATCTCATGAGGAAATCCTAGATGAAATTCTACATAAATTTCTGGAGGATCCCTTGTAGAAATCCCAGAATCCCTGGAGGAATCCTTGAAATAGTTCCTGGGAAAATCTCTAGCGAGAATCCAGGAGGAATGTCTGGAGAAATTTCTGAATAAATTCCGGGCATAATTCCTGGAGGAGTACTTGGATAAGACCCAGCCGGAATTCCAGGAGAAATTTCTTGGATGAATTCTTGGAGCAATCCCTGGAAGAATTCCTGAAGAAATCTGCAGTGGAATCCTGGGAGGAATTGCTGGAGAAATTTCTGAAAAAATCCCTTGATATATTCCAGGAGGATTTCCTGGAAGAACCCTTGGAGGAATTTCTGCAGGAATCTCTGGGAATATCCCAGGAGATATTCGTGGGGGAAACCCTGAAGAAAATCCAGGAGAAATCTCTGTAAGATTGAGCATGAGCATGATTGACCGCTCGCGGTTGCTCCTCTGTTATTGCAAGGACAGCTGCATTTATACAAAGAACCAACAGATGATGCTTGGGACTAGCTTTCTCCTCATTGTCCTCCTCCTCTCCTCTTCTTGGCGTAACGTCCTCACTGGGACAAAGCCTGCTTCTCAGCTTAGTGTTCTATGAGCACTTCCACAGTTATTAACTGAGAGCTTCCTCTGCCAATGACCATTTTGCATCTGTATATCGTGTGGCAGGCACGAAGATACTCTATGCCCAAGGAAGTCAAGCAAATTTCCTTTACGAAAAGATCCTGGACCGACCGGGAATTGAACCCGTCACCCTCAGCATGGTCATGCTGAATACCCGTGCGTTTACCGCCTCGGCTATATGGGCCCTCATTGTGTAAATGCTGGAATCCCAATACCATTCAAAAAGCAATACCAGCACCGGCCGCGTCCGAATGCAGATCAAATGAGGATAGGAAAGGAAGTGATGAGGTGAATCTCGCTTAGGCCAATAACCGAGGAATTCTCTGCGTTACTACGAGGAAGCACTAGGAGT
The DNA here is from genome assembly GCF_035046485.1 of Aedes albopictus. NCBI lineage: Eukaryota > Metazoa > Arthropoda > Insecta > Diptera > Culicidae > Aedes > Aedes albopictus. The sequence goes on from NC_085138.1 coordinate 220,563,603, forward strand.
TTGGACATGGGAAGGGAAGATGTATTAGAAATTTGGTCTTGGTCCGGTGATTGTAGACCGGACTAATTCTTGTGATGGTCACTAAGACAAAAATCAGAAAGATCTCACCCAATTCTGTATCGTTGGATGGCGGCTTACACGCCTCGACTCCTTTAACTTTCTGCACCGACGACAATATATCGGCTGCTACTAAATGCGGGCCACTCACTTCACTTGTCCACTTAACTTTTCTTCTGCACCGAAAGCAAGCCCCCAAAAGATCATATGACACTAAAGCATGCCGCATTTTTCACTTTTCCCAAATTCAAGCAGAATTATTATTCCCCTCAAAAAAAATTACCAATTCTAGCGCACATTCTAACCAATTGAAAGCAACATTTGAAAAATCTCGAAATTTAAATCTTGGCAAAAGCAAAAGTTTTCACGCTCACGAACTAATTTTAAGATACATCACGGAACCCGCTGGATTGAAACACACGCGGAGACAAAAAAAAAAAGCGTGACAGAAAAACCTCTGGAAGAGTGTCTGGAGGAATTCTTGAAAAAAATCTGAAAGTATTCCTAGAGAATTTCCTGGCAGAATCTCTGAAGAAATCCCTAGAGCATTTCCTGGAGAAATTTCTGAATGAATTGCTGATATAATTTCTGAATGATGTTCAGAAGCAATTCCTGGAGGAAATCCTGAAGAAATTCCTGGGGCATATCCTGGGGAAGTTCCTGGAGAAATTTCTGGATAAAATCCTGGAGGAATTCCTAGAGGTATTCCTGTGGGAATTGCTTGAAGAATCTCTAGAGGAAATCTTGAAAGAATAACTGGATGAATAACTAGAGGAATTTCCATAGGAATTCCGGGAGATTGTAATTTGTATTATATTTCTATTTCTGAAAAAAAATCCCTTGAGTAATCCTCGAAGGAATTCCTGAAAGAATCCCTGGGGGAATTCTTGAATAAATTTGTGGAGAAATCCTTGGAGGAAACTCTGGAGGAATTCCTGGAGGAATACCTGGAGAAATCCCTGAAAATTCCTGAAGGTATTCCTGGAGAATTTCCTGGAAGAATCCTTGGAAGAACTTCTGAAGGATTTCCTGGAGGAATCTTCGAAGGATTTCCTGGAGGAATCCTTGGGAAAAGAGAAATTCTTGGAGGAATCCTTTTATATATTCCTGATGGAATCTCAAGAGAAATTTCTGGAGAAATACCTGGAGGAATCTCTAGAAGAATTGCTGACATAATTTCTTAAAGACGTCCTCCAGGAGCATTTCCTGGGGAAATATTTGAAGGAATTCCTAAAAAAAAACTGGGATAATTCCTGGAGGAATCCCTGGGAAAATCCCTGAAAAATCGTGAAGAAACCCCTGGAGGAATACCTGAAGGAATTCATGAAGGTATCTCAGTAGAAATTCTGGAAGAAATGCCTGGAGGAATCCCTGAAAAATTCCTTGGGATATTTGTGAAGAATTTCCTGGAAAAATTTCTGAAAACACCCCCAGAAAATTTTCTAAAGAAAATCCTGGAGAAATTGCTGACATAATTTCTGAAGAATGTCCAGGAGCAATTCGAAGATAAATTCCTGGGAAAAATCCTGAAGAAAATCTTACGGTAATTCCTCGAGAATTTCCCGGAGGAATTCCTGGAGGAATTCTTACAATTACTGAATCAATTTCGGAGGAATCTCCATAAGAACCCTGAGAGAAATTTTTGAAAAAATCCCCTGAGAAATTCCTGGAAGTATTTCTAGAGAAATTTCTAGAGGAATTCCTGGAGAAATCCTCGAAGGAATTTCTGAAGGAATCCTTGGAGAATCAATGGAGAAATTCGTGGAGAAATCCCTGGAAAAATCCCTAAAGAAGTTCCTGGTGGAATCCTTGCAGCAATTCCTGGAGGAATATCTGGAAGAATTCCTGGAAAAATCCAAAAGGTATTTTTTTTTTGTTGCTAGGTTTCTAGCTGCACTCTGAATAGAGTTGAAACCTCTACACTAGACCCGAAGATAGAAAAGAGTACGTAATCTTTCAGAAGCAGTTTGCCAGCCGTACGCGGAAAATGATATCCATTAAAGACACTGTTGCAACTGACTCAGAAAGATACGGTAGAAGATTGGAAAGTTTTCAATTGGTCAGTCAGTCAGGATTTGCCTATGTAGTTTTATGGTCACACCGTCACACGGTTTGTGTTAAAATATAGTCGATCCCTGTATGTTAAAATATAGTCGATCCTGTGTCAAATTGTTTTCTTGATTTCGCTAATCGTTTTCTACTTGTGTTCATCTCTTGTGTCCTTAAATTGTCATCGGTCCAAAATCCACAGAAACATGTAACTGAACTTCTGAACATCTAAGAGATAATCAAAAATACGCCAAGTTGGTCAGTTGATTGCAATAAAATTTTAAAATAATAGAGATTTCATGTCAACTTTCATCCCGCTACAAATACTATTCAAAATATTCAAATTCGTTCAATTGTCCTATCGGTCCTACCTAGATGAACCATGTCATTTTCTCAAGCGTAGCCTAGAAATATCAACCTAGTCATACACAAGTATCGTTGTTCAGTTAATATAAAGCAGTCAGTTATTGTCCAAAATGTCACGTCGAACGCATTGACGTCAACAATGCGTTTAAGTGTTCGCACGTTAGCTTTGAATCTATCAGCACAATTAAGTGCTGCAGATCTCCTTCCCACTATTGATTTTCCGGTCGATTTTTATTGCTTTATTTAAAGAAAATATAACCAACTAACATTGTAAAAATTCGAAAAAGCGACTATGACATTAATAAATTACTATGTAATAAAAATCAACCGAGAAACGTGGGAAATAGAGCCCAAACAACATTTTGAAGTCAGATGGCTGTAAAAGGTTCCAAAACCTGTCACAAATCCTATAATACTTTTATTAGGATTTGTAACGATCGTCAAAACCTTCTCAAATCCAACCGACTTGGAACTATTGCTTGGGAATAGATTCTACGGAGCCCCGGCGGTTCCTCCTGTTTATCGAGCATGTCTGATGCATATGATCAGCCATACTCCTTCTGCAGCAGCCGGTTCGTGATGAACCGTTGGAGGCGCATTAAAGTGTTAAAAAGGTGATATGTTTCACTAAAGAACACTACATTACAATAATCAAAATGAAACTCCTTCACTTTAATACCGTCAACCCCTGTGTTGGGTGGTAGTGCGTAATGAATTTTGTGAATTTATTGATCGATTGCAGAGAATTACAAAATTCCTAAAAAGGCGAAACATTAGAACTTTTACTTATACTTAACATTAACATTCTAACTTACTGTAGTGTTTGCTACCACACAACAATATCGCAGTCGGTTTGGGTATGGGCCTCTTCGGTCTAACGGTTTAGTCTGCTAATCTAGGAGCATATAGCATTAGGCATTTCAATCCGACTGTACTTATGACACGGCTTACCTGTCATAGATTAACTAGCAATCTAATTGCACACAAATCTTATTTTGTCATGAACGAAGGGCTTAATCGTTCAGTAAGGAACTAGATTGAAGGGTATTCATTAGTTTAAAGTTACAAACTACATGATTCTATCTCACCATTCACAGCTCTATAGTAGGTGTTTGAGCTTCGAGTTCAACAAGGGCAAGAAGGCAAGAATAAGAGGAAGTGGCTCAATCTAGCTAAATCTAAATATGGATTTATCGAATTCACTAAGTTTATCCTATGTCACTTGTTACCTACGATTGTGTTATCTAATATAATTCAAGTTTAACACTTTTTACTCCAAATAGATATAAATGTTGATACTAAATTTACAATTTGCTAATAATCATACAACACGCGTTCGCATAGGATGTATCTATCTAGCTATTGTGCCTCAATGTTCAATTGTTCCTCTCTTGTTGTCATTCCTACTATTTGCGGGCCCAGCTACGGGTAGGTAGCTGTTGTTCAGCGTCGGTTACATTGGGCATAAGGGGCTCGACGGGCACTCACGTAGCGCAACCCACACCCTGCGAACTTGGCCAGGGTGGAAAAATCCAAAATGTATTCGTAGAGAAAATCCTGGAAGAATTTCTGAAGGAATCCTTAAAGGATTTCCTGGAGAAATTCCTGGATGAACTGCTGACATAATTTATTAAGGAATTCCATGATTGCCTGCAAGGATTTCTGGAGGAATCCCAAAAAAAATCTGAAGCAATCCCAGGAGTCCCTGAAACAATTCCTGGAGGAATATCTGGTGGATTTCCTGGAGGAATCGCTGAAAAAAACATCCTAGAGAAATCTCTGCAGGAATCCAAGGAGGAATCCCTGGAAGAATGCCTGGAAAATTTCCCAAAAGAATGCCTAGGAGAATTCCTGGTGGAGTTCTTGGATGATTCTCTGAAGTAATTCCTGGAGAAATCTTTAGAGGAATTCTTGTACGAGTCTCTGGAATTTTTTTTTGAAGATATCCCTTAAAGAATTCCTGGATACATTTCTGTAGGATACAAATATTGTATCCAGATGGGACAAGATTACGTGCGAAGCACAGTGGACAAGGTTAAGAGTAATATGATAAATGTATGATGTTCCCATGATTTGAAAGAAGCAGCTAAAAACGGAATTTTGTGGCATAGAAACGGTAACTCAGTCTTATATTTGTAATGATTTCATAGAAAAAAAAATCAAATATCGTAGTAAACTACGAGGAATCGGTCTTGGTGTTTCTATTCATAAATATTTTTAAATGAGGAGTTCTTTTTGTTCTAAATACATTATCCGCAACGAGTTTCATGTCGTTGAAAGCCAACCGTTTAAATGCAGCTAATATCGTTCCATTCGCAATAGTGTAATATTCACCTACCTGGATTACTGCACGATTTCGCAAGTGAACCTCCACCACGAAGAGCTGTGAGCCACCCTCTCAACCTACGATCAGTCGCAGCAACGTTCTTCAGCACGGATAACAATATATCACAAGATAACATTTTTTTTATCCTAATTTCGGGGCGCTGCACAGCACGTCTAATCATTGTACCAGTCGAGAAACAACAAAGTTAAAGACATCACAATCAGGAAGAACAGAACCCACACTCGGAGGCCGGCGTTCCGTTGGATTGCTTGTTTAATTTGCTCGTTGGCGTCTTTTACGTTTTCCGTTGCGCCCACCACGGTGTTGGCAATTCTGTCGATGTCCGTTTTTTGCAGGGAAATCTGAAAAGAGGTGGGTATTGAATAAAACACCGGTTGCACGTTATTTATGTATTGCCTTACCTTTTCCGTGAAGATATCCTGAAGATACGCTATGTCCACTACGTTCTTTTCTATCTGCTCAACCTCTTCAGATAGACCCTTTAGTTCATTGTAAAGTTGCACATTTTCCGATTCGAAAATCTGGAATTAGGGGGTTGAAAATTAGTTCAATTGAATTTGCTCCATCATAAATTTTTATGGACGAAAATTTTCAATCAGATCTTCTTACATATTTTCTAAATCTGCGAAAAAGTAAGCTGACTAACCTGAATATCTTCTGGGCTTAGTTCATCCTCTTCTTCGAAGAAAGAACCACTGTTGTCCAGGTCCTCGTCCTGCGAAATAACTTTGGCCCTGGAAGCCTCCATGTGGTCAGCGAAATCATCTAGCTCTTCATCGTTAAGCGTCGATTGTCGTTTCTTTTCGCCCCTGCCGCTGTGGTGATGTTTCTGTATACCATTAATCGGAGGGTCGGCCAGCAACTTTGCTGGCGGTGCCACGGCAGAAAGTGATTTCTTGTCCGAATTGAGCTTGAGAAATTTGTACGTCTCCAGTTCTCGCTGTATTCGGAACTGGCGCTGCTCGTTGGCAATGTGATGGACAGCGTTCATGTAGCTGGACAGCGCCTCGAGTACCAGATCCATAAACTCGGCCATCTGCTTGCTGCGCTTCGTTTTGCGGCACTCGGCTTTGAAATCGTTCAGCATGCCCGTGCACATCCGGATGATGTTCTCCGATTCTCGGTCGATGATGTCGCGCTCCTCGTCCGTCATTTGTGCCGAGTTTTTCAGATGATACGCAAATTGCATGTAGGCCGCCCGATTTTCCACCAACAAGTTTTTCAGCTGGGTGATTTGGAAACGGATTTTCTTCGCCTTTTCAGAGAACTCATTGCTGGGCTTTTTGGACAGGATTCTGGACTTGTTGGGCACCGGGAAGGTAGCGGCTGACGATTTTAGGCGCACTGTCTTCACTGAGGCCTTGAACAGAGAGGTGATATCCATTGTGAATGAATTGTGAAGATAACCACCTAATTTAGTTTGATAAATTTCCTAGTTTTGCTGCACTTTTGCACAATAATTTTGTTCATACTCGACGAAAAAACTGAAAAAAGCGACACATCACAATGTTTACATCGCGAACCAGACGTCAACACAAAACAGTATTGGGCGATTTAACCTTAGCGTTAATCTTGAAAACACACCAAGAAACTCTGTGACACTTAAGGCCACTCTATAATTAAATATTATTGGTACAGAATCGCAGATGTTAATTTATTTTCTCATCATACAAAACTCCAACTCACTACAAATCTATACGGTATCACACCGATGCCCAATTTAATATTTAATTGAATCTTTAAGTCGCCGCTTTGAACCATTAGTTCTTAGCGTGCATTTCAATGTGTTTTACCGTCGGCATCGGCATCGCAAGCAAAGTGCAACGTCACGTCATGTCACCCACTCGAGTACGAGTGGGTCGGTCACAGCAGCTCGGTAAAACCGGAGTCAACAAAAATCAGTCAGTCGTCGGTCAGCCTCCGCGAAAGTCACACGTGTTTGCGTCAGTGCGATTCCCTCTAATCAATCCTGTTGTGTGCTTTAGTAGCTGAAGGTGGTCCTCTGATAATCTTGCTTTACAGTTTTGTGCTTTGAAAAGAAGAAGAACCAGTTGCAAAATGCCCACTTATCACAAGCCGGAATCCAAGACCATCCAGGAGCTGAAGGATATCGCCCACAAGCTGCGTATTCACTCGATTACATCGACTCAGGCGTCCAAGTCCGGGTAAGTTCTGGGGTCGGGAATCGGTGGCCAAGTTCCGTCCGACCGCATGGAATTTCAAAATGTACGCTTCCAGAATCGCCTTCGAATGGTGCGGGAATGACGTGGAAAGAAAACGTAAAAGAAAACACCGGCGCGACCGGCGAAGCTACAGTGAAAGGAAAGAAGAGAAATGATGTGATGTGCCCTTCATCGCGGCTCTCAGGGCAAAGTGGCGGCGCTTCGGTGACCGGTTTTTTTTTGCATTGTTTGCCATTGCCACAATGAGTTGCAGATAATGAAGAGAGTCCACAATAATAACACTTACGTAGATAGATTTCCTATCTACTACTTACTATACATCAGCTTACTACCATTTCACGCACCCAAGCATGTATAGACGTTTACATAGGCATCCTCAGGTATTAATAGAAAGGGTTTATTGAATACATGATAGGTAGGTATAGAACATTTTCTGTGATATGAATTGTTTTGATAACGATAAGTACTTAGCTTACTTCATCTGGTCGAGGAAATTAATTCAACCCTTCAGGCCTGGCGGGGTTATATATGACCCAAAAGAAAGAAAAATGGCTGTATAAAAATTTTATTTTTATTTTTATTTTTAAGTTATTTAATAACTCATTTATAAAAGTGAACTTTGTCTTCGGCAAATTCGTTGCACATTTACTCGGAAAATATCAGTACCGTAAAACGTGGTATCATTGATCAGCGGGGTAACATTGATCGGCTTGACCGACCTCATGAAATGTTAAAACAACCATTTTTAATTGAATCAGTTTATGCTAACGAATGGTTTTTCGTAATCTGCTATTATTCAGCTATCGAATGACATGGAATCAATTTGAATTTCTTAAACATTGAAAAAAAAAACGATTTTTCTAAGGAAAAAGGTGATTCGTAACGCAATGAGACACATTGTCAAACATTCATGCTTGGTATCAATACTAGGTACAATATTAGGTTAGAACTTCAATATGATGTCCTAGAGTTGGATTGCATAAACAAAACTTTTGGAAAGTGCTCTTTTTCAATAAAATATACTATTTATTCAAAGCTAGCTATCAATTACTTAAGCCATTGCCTACTTTAAGGCGTTATCCGCGGTTTAGAGGATTTTAATCTTAAAATACCTAAAAAAGTACATAACTTGTGAAAATTAGAAATCAGAGACCCCAAATTTAGTGAGTAAGTATATTTTCAGCACAAACGTACATTGATCACTGATCACATGATCAATGTTAACCCAAATCAACAAAATCAAATTTTAAACTAAAAATCCTATTTTGACAAGTTCAAAAGTTTCACAATACTTTTTCGAGTAGCTTAATACATGCTCAGAGAACCAGTACTTGTTTTGAAAATAAAAAACATGTAAAGTTTACTTTAACAAGAGAATTATTCAAGAAAGATCGAAAATTTTGATCAATGTCACTCCGGACTACGGTAGGGGTAGTCGGGGTAATTTGGCCAATGGAGCAATTTGAGCACCTCATTAAAATCACCTAAAATCTTATATAGCGCATTTACACCGTGTCCAATAAGTTCTCATGCAAAATATAAATTTAGAAAATATAATTTTATTGCACATCTGTGATTCATATTTTCAAAATGAATGCATGTATTGAAGGGTCACATAGTAATGATTTAATAAAGCATACGCTTTGGAATAACGTTATTTACTATTTGTTCTTATAAGCCTTGCAGTGCACTTCAGTGTTCTGAAATCTGTTTGCTTCGGCACGCAAGAAAAATGTTCGAAAAGTTTTTTTTTATTCTACGGTAGCTAAATAAATTCCATAGGGTTAAATTTTGAGTTTTATCCCAAGTATTGTACCAAATCGATATACTAAGGCTAAAATAATTCAATTTTAGTGATGATATGGTAAGAAATTGGCAAGTAAGCTAAACTTGGGCTGATTTTCTTGAAAATGACTGTTGTATTAAAGATTAACATCATAAAACGTGAATTTTGAACATAACTGACCACAAGAGAGATACAAACATGTTTTAGAAGTGAGAATAGTATGAATCAACGAATTCAAATGTAGTCATGATTATTTAACGCAATAAATCTCATTAAAACACATATATGGACATATTTGTTTAATTTACGTTTTATTTTGTACAAAATTAAACGGCTTCGTTCTTCACCAATACAGAATCTAATATTTTTTTCTTTTCTGGTCATAGTTGCTACTAGCAATGGAGAGGACAGGAACCTAATTTGTTTCAACTTAAAACCATTACTCGTTAAAATGGGACGAAATATCATTTATATGGCGTGCGTGCCAGCTGAAATAGATTTACGACACATAAGCGATCAGCAGAGAAGGATAAAGGACAGTTAAATCCAAAACATATGCTCTATTTGATCAGCGTTAGATGTCCTTTCAATAAATAAACTCACTTCGAAAATCCTAATTACATATGTGAAATGAATTCAATTTGATTGTGTATGAGAACTTATTGGACACGGTGTAGTTCACCACTGGACTATCGCAATAGTTTTCACGAGTGCGAAAACGCTAATAAAAGTGCGCGATTGCATCAAATCAACTCGGTGTCTTCAGAACACTTGTTCACCATAGAATGAAGAAATAGTGCGCCGTTTTCGCACTTATGAAGTCGCAGTTCGCAGTCCAGTGGTGAACTAAATGCGGTATATTTTTAACAAACCGACTTCAGCTCTACTACTGGTGGAATATTGAAGCCATTAAAACGAATTAGTTTAAGGCCATAGTAAATTAGAAAAATAAAATTGAAAATCGTTGGCCAAATTATCCCGAAGAGGGCTGAATAAAAACACCACATAAGACTCCTGTTGTTTAAATACATTGAATAGCTTTAAAATTAGTTTATTTTCTATATACATCAAGTTGACACACTACAATTCAATGTCTATCGGTGCATATTAAGTTTGTGTTACATTAGGCGAAAAAAAATCTTCATTGAAAATAGGGTGCTCAAATTACCCCGACGGTTTAAAATAGACGCAAAAATTAAACTTTTTTCAAAAATATTTTTTTGACATAAACACGAATTGACTTTGATATTTTCTTGTATCTTGCGTAGTATTATCAGAATCATTATGATCATACGATAAACGAGAGATTCATCGTTGTTTTCTGCATGTTAAAACGACTTTTGCTTAAGGTGGTCAAACTACCCCGATTTACCCTAATTGGGCTTGGAATTTTATCGCTTTCCATGAACATCATCCTGTTCATCAAAAATTGAAAAATCAAAATAATTGACACACCTGTAGTGTTAAATGATTTGGATTTGATTAACATTCATTCGTATTTGGATAGCCTTCTGCATGAATATAGTTTAGTTTTTAATTTCTTGAGATGTTCTAGGTGTTCCAAACTGTCTTGAAATTCTGAGCATGAGCATGAGCATGAGCATAGATGACCGCACAATTCGTAGTTGCTACTCCGTGATTGACCAGAGCAATCGAAATTGCACAAGGAACCAATGAATAGGGCTTGGGACTAGCTTACTATTCTCAATGTACACAGTTCGAGAGCTCTCAACTTTAATAAGATCAATAACGGCGCCGGCCACGTCCTTACGGTCATGGAGGATGGAAGGGAATGTTAGTAAGACAAACGTTGTTAAAAAGACCGCGAATCGCTGCATCTCCACGTTTGTCTCAGGAAGGAATTTTTTGTTAGTAGGGTAAGGTACATTGTCAGTCCGGGAGTCACCTATGGTTGGTGATATGATTTGACAATGGATCAATATACACAAACCGCCGTTAACAACCGATCACTTTTCGACGCAAAAACTAGCCAAAAAGAAAATTCTATCGCGCGTCTCCACTCCACTAGGGAGCAGAAACCTTTAGTCTATTCCACACAGAAATACACTGAACGCGACTCACTTGTCGGCGCCCGGATTTTTTCCACGACCGGCGAGCCCGAACTAACATTTTTCACTCTTTTGTGTTAATGTAAAAAAATATATGTATATTATCAACCAAAAGTGTATTGGGAAGTAGCGCCGACGGGAAGCGGAAAATTCGGAACCGACTCGAGCCACGACGCGTCCACCGTACGCTTCGTCCCGCCGTCGGAGCCCCGCCGAGAGAAGAGAAAAAAAAAATCGCAAAAATCTAGCAAAAACCTGCGCGCGAAGCTTTGCTGCTGCCGAACTACCGCACACTACTCTGTTCCAAACTGTCTTGAAATTCTGTCCAAAAAATCTACAGGAGTAATTTTGTTCTTTTTAGAATGAAAATCTAATGTTACATAATCTATCGAATTTCGTGATGCTTTTGAAAACTCGATTACCATTCAGAAACATTAGTATGATATTTTCATTGGCGTAGCTAGGTTTTTTTCTGACTGACTTGACTTGAGATGACTTTTAAGCAGCCCAATATGTTAGTATGCAAATCGGCATGAGTATGAGTATGACCAATTCCTCCAGGATTTTTTTCAAATCTTGCTGCAGTGATTTCATCATGGATTCCTATAGAGATTCCTTCAAAAATGCAACTAGGAATTCCTCCAACTATTTATTTCTTTGAAGAATTTTCCTGGGATATCTTCAGAGGTTCCACCAGTGATTGTTCCAGTGCTGTTTTCGCGGTTTCTTTCGAAAATTTCTCCAGGTATTTCTGCAGGTATTCCTTCAGAGATTTCGCCATATATTCCTTACAGAATTCCACTAGAGATTGCTCCAATAATTCCATCTGGAATTATTCGAAGTTTTTACAAGAATGTCTTCCAGAAATTCTTTCAGAAAATTTTACTATAGATTATTAAAAAAAATCCAGGAATTGCTCAAACACTTTGTACAAAAAAACCTATAGGAGTTCATCCAATTGTTCCTTCAATAATTCGTATATAAATTACTGCAGACATGGATTTCTGCAGATTTTTTATCCAGGAATTCCAACAGAAATCATTCCAGCAATTCGTTGAGAAAACTTTCCTGTAATTCCTAAGGAATTCCTCATGGGATTGCTACCGGGATTCCTCATGGGGTTTCTTCAGAAATTCCTCCAGTGACCCACCCGGGAATTCCTTCAGAGATTCGTCCAGGGATTCCTCTAAAAAATCCGCTAAAAATTCTAGGATTTTAGGTATTCCATCAGGAATTCTACCTAAAAAATCTCCAGTGATTCTTCAAGACAATCCTTCAAGAATTCCTCCAGGGATTACTGCAGGAGTTCTTATGGAGATTACTCCAGGAATTCTTACTGGCATGTCTCCAGGAATATTTCCAGGGGTTTCTGCAGGCATTCCTTTAAGAGTTAGTTTTAGGAATCCTCTAGAGATTACTCTAGAAATTCCTCCAGAATTTTTTCTAGGAGTACCTCCTGGCATTCCTGCAGGAGTTCCTCCTGGGATCTCTATAGGGATTCCTTCAGGAACATTTTTAATAATTCCACCAGGAATTACCTTAGGAATTCCACCACGAATTACTTTGACCCACCCGGGAGATTCCTAGAGATTATTGTAGAGATTCCTCCAGGAATTTTCCTAGGAGTACCTCCTGGCAATCCTGCAGGAGTTCCTCCTGGGATCTATAGGGATTCCTTCAGGAACATTTTTAATAATTCCACCAGGAATTACATTAGGAATTCCACCAGGAATTACCTTGGGAATTTCACCAGGAATTACTTTAGGTATTCCACCAGTAATTACCCCAGAATTCCTGTAGAAATTACCCAAGGAATTCCTGCCGAAATTCCTCTATGAATTGATCAAGGAATTCCTTAAAAAAATACTACACCAATTTCTCGAGGAAATCTTCCCGGAGTTTATACAGGCATTATTCCAAGAATTCTCTCAGGGATTTCCGCATGAATTCCTCCTTGACATTCCTTTAAAATTTCTTCAGGAATCCCCCAGGAAATTCTCCAAGGATTCTTTCAGAAATGCTCCAGGAATTCTTCCAGGTATTTCTCCAGGGTTTCATCCAGGCATTTCCCAAAGGACTCCTCCAGGAACTCCACCAAGAATACCAACAGGAATTTCTTCAGGAATTGATCCAGGAATTCATTCAGAAATTCCTACAGTTATACCTCCGGGAATTTCTCTAGAGACTCCTTCACAATTCAAGAATATTTTCAATAATTCCTCCAGGACTTTTTACAGGGATTCCTCCGGAAATTCGTCCAGGGTTTCATCCAGGAATTTCTCCTCCAGAGATTCGCCATAGATTCTTCCAGAGATACCTCCAGGATTTATTTCGAAATTCTTTAGGAATTCCACCACGGATTCATCCAGGGATTTCTCTAGAATTTTATCCAGGCGTTCGTGCAGGATTTTCTCCACGGATGTCTCCAGGAAATCCTCCAGTTATTCTTTCAGGGCTTTCTCTAGAAATTCGTAGAGGGACACCTTCAGAAATTCCTCCAGGAATTTCTGCAGGCATTCCGTCAGGAATTTTCCCTCCAGGATTCCCTCCAGCAGGCCCGTGCACAAGACTGGGAGGTGTTTTTTTTCCAATTTCGGCAAAAGGCGAAGGGGCGCCTAGTGTATGAAGCGTCGGTAATGGGGGGGGGGGGGTGGTTAACCGTGAATTCTCCAAACATGTGAACAAATGCAACATGTGCAAATAAGAGTTTGCCAGTTGTTTGTCACACGTGTACTGACCAGACCATTGACAAATAATAGCCAAACGACAAACGTCTGCTAGCGTATGATACGTCAAATAGCCAAATATTTGCACATTTGGCAAAGCGTGTACTGAAGGCTTTACAGTGAATCTTTCCAGATTGGTAAGCCATGTTTGCTTGCATGAAGAGGCACGTTAGCCAGATGAACATCATGGATGTGATGATCGACAATGCATTCTAGAATGCTTATAAGCATTTCAGAAAAAAAAGAGGTCAAACTGATAGATCTAAAACTGCTTCTTAATATGACGCACGACCCACTTTCGGAATAAATTTTACATCTGTGGGAGATTTGTTTGTTATTTTTTTACGGGTAAAAATATTGGTTGCACAAACGTGTTGTTTGTTGTGTTAATTTTAAATTATTTTAAAATTTTAAATTGTTTAAACTACAGTTTAAATTAAAAAAAAATCCGTCTACATTCACCCTTCTTATAACCTACCTACATCATTGGATACGCTCGCTGAACGTGTTGGCTGCTGCTGTTTGGTTTGCAGCTCTCCTATCAGTGCTGTTTTTTATACAACCGGCCTCTACGAAAGGTTAGTAACGCTTGTCGTCGTCGTCATCGTCGTACCTCCATGAGCAATGCACGAAAAAGGTACTCCATGCTCCACAGTCTGCCGGTTTGTACAACGATTGCTAGCAGCGCCTTACAACAGTAGAGGTCAAAAGGAGGTCAAACGGACGAGTGTATAGATAGAGACAATAATTTACAAGGCGCGATTGGGACTGAAGCCAGCGTTCGACACATTATGCAATCGAAAGTCGTTCACTTTTACTTTTGCTCGATGTGTGATGGACCCCTATAGAGATGCAGGAGGTATGATAAGTATTGGAATCGGTCATAGGTATTTGTAGTTTATACAGGGGATGGCCAAAATGTTTGGGATAGGCAACTTTTTTTCTCCCACAAAAAATTCAACATGCTGTAACTTTTCATAGAGTGCATAAAAAAATCTCAAATTTTGACTGTTTGTCAACCTATTATATGTGCACCATTGGTACAAATTTGGGCTCGATTGATTAATGTATCGCAAAGTTAGAACCGTTCGGGTAAAACACTATTTTTTAGACAACTCATTTTTAAACTGTCATATCTCGGAAACCAGTGAACCGAATTGAATTAAAATTTTAACGTTTATCAACAATATATTGATACTCAATACGACGTTATAAAATGTAATATTTTCTCACGGCGAATTAAGTTATACCGGGTTGAAATTACCCATATACAGGAAAAAAAGTCAAATTTACAATAACACACAAAAATTACTAAATGTGTTCTTTCTACAATCTAAATAGGCTCTAATATATCTGATTAGAGTTAACTTGAGAACAGAAGTGGAAAATCTTTGGATATCAACACTAAAATTTATTGACATTGATGTAAAAGAATTACATTTTTTCGAGAAAAATCCAAAAAGTGTCAATCCATTATAACTTTTTTTAACGTTTAAAAAGTACCTATGTTTTAATCGTTTGTGAAGCATATACATATTGTTAGTGTACGTTCAAAATATCATTCAATTCGGTTCACTGGTTTCCGAGATATGACAGCTCAAAAATGAGTTGTCTAAAAAATAGTGTTTTACCCGAACGATACATTAATCAATCGTGCCCAAATTTGTACCAATGATGCACATATAATAGGTTGACAAACCAGGCTTGACAGAAACTTCCTCGCGAGAAAATGAGGAAGCGATTTCGGCGATTTCCTGAGGAGTGAAAATAAAACTCAGAAATCACAACGCAAATCCTCAACAGCACCGAGCGCGAGCTTGCCGCGCAACGAGGAGTTCGTCCAACACTCATAATTGCTTGTTATGTTTCCCACGTCCACTCACATTCAAAAACCTCTCGCGAGTTCCACTCCCATACAAATAAAGACTCTCGAGGCGAAAATCGCACTCAAAAACCCGAAATAATCATTGGCTCTTTTTTCGTTCCCCTCTTCCTCACTCAGTTTTTATTGCCAGAGATGTTTGGGGTTCGTTCGCTCCCTCGCGATGAGGCAAAAGCAGAACACCACTCTAAAGCATGTTGCAAAACTCTTTTGATTCCAAGGAGGATTGTCAAGCCTGTGACAAACAGTCAAAATTTAAGATTTTTTGATGCACTCTATGAAAAGTTACAGCATGTTGAATTTTTTTGTGGGAGAAAAAAAAGTTGCCTATCCCAAACATTTTGGCCATCCCCTGTATATCCGACGTCGCGTCATTCAGAACAACTAACTAATGCTTGTCTAACAAAAGAGTAAATTTACAACAATTTTCCCATAGACACCCATTTTTAACGAGTCTTGCAATTTATAGTTGTTTCAAGTACACTGAAGTTTTTTTTTACGACGGTAATGGTCCCGCGTAAAAAAAACCGCGTTATTTCAAGACCCGTCGTAAAAAAAACCGCGTTATTTCAAGACCCGTCGTAAAAAAAACCGCGTTATTTCAAAAAACGTCGTAAAAAAGTCAAGTCACGTTAGATGTGATGCTGACTATTTTACGCGTGTTTTTGAAAAAAACGCGGATTTTTTTTACGACGGTTTTTGAAATAACGCGGTTTTTTTTTTACGACGGGTCTTGAAATAACGCGGTTTTTTTTAGGACGGACCGCGTAAAAAAACCGCGTAAAAAAAACCACGTAAAAAAAACCGCGTAAAAAAAAAACTTCAGTGTAAAACAAAACTGCAATAAATAGCTTTTGGTCAAAGGTTTTACTTACTTAACATATAGGATAACTGTTAGTTCCATTATTCAACCAAATGAAGTTTAAACGATGGTGTTCTACACATATAAAATGAGTAGAGGCGAATGAACCCTTCTAGTTTAAAACCTTTATAATAAACGTAAAACAAAACATGAGCGTACTATCGATAGCATACTGTCTGACATTGAATGCAGTAGGTAGGTATGGAAGAGCTAGATTCCTCACTGCATATCATTCGTTCAATTCTTGCACGGTTCATTGACCGTCAAGTGTTTATTGATATAAGAAACGAGTTTCTATGATTACTCTATTCTGCAATTTCTGTTATAATTAGTGTAGATGTTGATTGATCAAAATATCAATTCACGCGATTTGGGAACAACAACATACAGGAAACGGGATCGTAGGTGGTGGAACTGTTCAAATCGTGACCCAGTGCGGTTACGTGTTCGTGAGCTTAAAGGTTCCTCCACTTCGTCCTAGACAAATCAACGAAAGAGAAAGGCTAATCGTAATACTTCAACTGTATGTGCCTAGCACAGAGGGGAAACAAGTTTGAAATCAAGGGTCAGATCTATTTTTTTTGTTATTGATTCTCTACGACTGCTGCTGCAGTTGAAACCTGTTGCGTTGGTGTGCCAATGACACATTGTAAGGATAGCGAAAAGCTTTGATATCGATACTGTATCGATTGGTTACATCAATAGGATGGTTTAAAAGAAATATATACGCTTACTTAACAATAAAACATATCTTTTGAGAATAAGTATTAGATTGATTGAATATTGTTGAAAAACATAGTAATAGTGGACCCACTTCCCACTTTAATTAAACTTTAATAGTTTATATAGGGCAATGTATGTCAATATATGTCCGTCACCTAATATGCAATACGTACACGTACAGCTTCAACAGCGTGGTTACTTGGGTTATGAGTGTTATCAAACATGATGTTACTTAAAATGGTTATGAGCGTCTAGCTTCTGGATGATGTAATATGATGTCACGGATTACACTTTGTAACCAGCTCATAAATTTTCCAAACGCATCAACGAATTTACGATGCGATGGTTCCATGTGGTCGGTCACGTAGCGCAACGTTAAACGATCACCGATTGATATGCGGTGCGTCTTCGTACTCCTCACTATACCAACTTATCATTTTTTACAAGTTTAGTCATCCTCCTGCCCAATTATTGTTGAATGGTTTGAACTTATCAGCTTTTTCTATGTGTTCTCTCTTTGCAGTCATCCTACGTCATGTGCGTCAATTGCGGAAATCATGTCGGTGTTGTTTTTCAACACGATGCGCTACAAAATCTCTGCCCCGCGCGATGCCTCCTCGGATCGGTTCATCCTCTCGAAGGGTCACGCGGCACCGATTCTGTACGCCGCCTGGGCTGAGGCTGGTCTGTTCCCTACCAGCGACCTGATGAATCTGCGTAAGATCGACTCCGATCTGGAAGGTCACCCGACGCCGCGGTTGAACTTTGTCGATGTGGGAACCGGTTCCCTGGGACAGGGAGTGGCCGTCGCCTGTGGAATGGCCTACATTGGCAAGAACATCGACAAAGCCGACTACCGGACCTACGTGCTGGTTGGCGATGGCGAATCCGCCGAAGGTTCCATCTGGGAATCGTTGCACTTCGCCGGACACTACAAGCTGGACAACTTGTGTGTGATTTTCGACGTTAACCGGCTGGGACAGTCGGAACCAACTTCCCTGCAACATCAGATGGAAGTGTATCGCAAGCGTCTGGATGCCTTCGGATTCAACGCGATCGTCGTCGATGGTCACGATGTAGAAGAACTGTGCAAGGCCCTTTTCGAAGCTTCCGTTACCAAGGATCGCCCAACGGCTATTGTGGCCAAGACCTTCAAGGGCAAGCACTTCCCTCAAATTGAAGATCTTGAAAATTGGCACGGAAAGCCTCTCGGTGAGAACGCTAACGGTGTCATTGAGCACTTGCAAACCCTGATCCGCAACGCTGGACCAGTTCAGATTGCTCCTCCCTCACCACAGAAGGAGAGTGCCAAGAAGGTCAACATCAGTAATGTTCAACTTGCTACTCCCCCGGCTTACCAGCTCGGAGAATCTGTGGCCACTCGCTTGGCTTACGGTACGGCCCTGGCCAAGATCGCCATGAACAACGATCGCGTGATTGCCCTGGATGGTGACACCAAGAACTCGACCTACTCCGACAAGCTGCGTAAGGCTTTCCCAGAGCGCTTCATCGAGTGTTTCATCGCCGAACAGAATTTGGTCGGTGTCGCCATCGGGGCCGCTTGCCGTGACCGCACCATTGCTTTCGTGTCCACCTTTGCCACGTTCTTCACGCGAGCCTACGATCAGATCCGTATGGGAGCCATTTCGCAGACAAATGTCAACTTTGTGGGATCCCACTGTGGTGTTAGCATCGGAGAGGACGGACCTAGCCAGATGGGTCTGGAGGATATTGCTTTGTTCCGTACCATCCCCGGCAGCACCGTGTTCTACCCATCGGATGCCGTCAGTACGGAACGAGCCGTCGAACTGGCCGCCAACACCAAGGGAGTGTGCTTTATTCGTACCTCCAGACCAAACACTGCTGTCCTGTACGAGAACAACGAGCCGTTCCAGGTAAGAAGCATTTGTTAATTTATTGATCTCGTATAGGGAGTCGAAAAAGATTTATGAGTTGTTTTGGGCGTTTTGTGGAGTAAGCTAGGCTTAACCTTCCAAGCACCGAAAAACAATTCAAAAATTTCAACTGCATTGTTATTGATTATTGAAATTTTATGTGTTAGAAAATTATGTACTAACCAATAAACGCAATTAACGAATTTCATTGACAGGTCGGCAAAGCCAAGATTGTGAAGCAATCGGCCAACGACACCGTTCTGCTGATCGGCGCCGGAGTGACTTTGTACGAAGCCCTCAATGCCGCCACCGAGCTGGAGAAATCCGGTGTGTACGCTCGTGTGCTGGACCCATTCACCGTCAAACCCATCGACAAGGAAGCCATTGTCCATAATGCTGCTCAGTGCGGCGGACGCATCGTCGTCGTCGAGGATCACTACAAGTAAGATGCAATGGAAGTTGCCGGGTCACAAATTTCCAATCTAATATTCCTTTCCCTTTAACCCTACAGGCAAGGTGGCCTTGGTGAAGCTGTGCTCTCGGCTGTCGCTGATCAGCGCAATGTGGTTGTTAAACATCTGGGCGTCGAGCAGGTCCCACGCTCCGGACCACCAACCGTACTGATTGACATGTTTGGCATTTCTGCCCGTTGCATTGTCGCTGCTGTCAACGATATCCTCAAGATGTAAAACGGTTGGAACATAGCCGGTTTCATATTTTGTGGTGATTCTAGAGAACGCCAACAACTTGAATAACCCCAGTTATCCCCTCGTGAAACAAACAAATCTTAACACATTCCCCATGAATCTATGCTATTGCTATACTTCCATTCCTTCTTGTTGCCTTATGTTCCTTAGAGGGTAAGTCGGATCACATTTGATAAGCGTAAAATTTCCTTTTCATTTTTCTTGATTGAGAATTGGTACGTTTACTTCTTAGACTTTATGTACTGTTTCGCATTTCGTACAATATTTTTTACAATAAAATTATGTTCACAATATTATAGAAACCTTTTTTTTTTTTTAATTTTAACTGTAGTCAAAATAACACTGGTCGTTATTCTGTCTTTGTAACCCCGTGACAAAAAGCGGCAATATCCTTGTTACAAAAGTTGGGAAGGGAAAAATATCCGAAGATTTCGGATATTTTTCCCTTCTCAACTCCCGTAACACTTGAGGATTTACCGGTTTTTAACATGTCTTTCCTTAGTCTCGTAATACCTTCTTTATACATATTGTAGCAGACAGATATTTTTGCTCGGGTTATCAGAACCTCCCAACTCTATTTACGACTGACTGGCCGTCGACAGCTTACTCTCCAGTGACTACATCATTGTAACAACTTGTTACGTTTGTACTATAGTTGATACGTTTGTGAAGTAGTTTTAAGAATTTTCCATGAATTGCATTCTCCAATTCATGGAAAATTCTTCGATTGTTGCATGGATTGTGTTACGTTTGTAAATTGTTGTGAACATTTTGTCAGTTTATTTTGTAAGTTATACTTAGGTTTGTACATCTGTCCCTGAGTTTTAATCGCGATGTCCCCTTAGGATTAGAAATTCCTAGACCAAAAACAAGCTATGAATGCAGCAACGGATGCTGCGAACTAAAAGGCGAACTGCCAAACAAAATACAATTCTAGGATGATTGATGGACCAAGAACAATTATGAAACCTCGTCATTCTGGGTTCGGAGTTCGGACTTCGTTATCCATATGGATGAGTGGGCACAAATTAATGTTGAGTTTGAGTGTTGCATGTTTGTGTTTTGTGCATTTGTAATGTTCCTTTTTATTGTTCGTATCTAGTTCCCAAACTTGGGGCCCGATACGGAAAATAAAATGAGCATTCATAAGGTTCCAATTTATCCGTTACAAACTCAAGTCAGGTGTACAGAAATACATTCATTCGAAGTAGTTTGTCCAACTCGGTTCGTTTTATTCTGGCCATTTCCGTAAAATGTCCACAGCTCAGAAGTGGGATTAGACCGGAAAATGCCTAAATTGTGTACGCGGAAGATCGGAGTTTAGTGTTATAGATCCGAATTTATCGATTTTCGCTAAAAGTAGCGTTTTTGAGAAAACGTCGGTTCGACGAGGTGGAACGTATTCAGTAGCCATCTTGGGACTTCGCAAATATGTCGTCGTCGTCGAGAAAAGGCACCGTCATTGCCAAACAGGAAGAAAGGCGGCAACATTTGTCTACGTCGAGAACCGTGTTCACCGAATTTGTGGATTCGTTGTCGGCGTCATTTGAAAGGAGATTTTCTAACGTGAATATATGCGACCTGAAGGAGGAATAATTTGACGAGGAAAGTGTAGCAACCGTTAGTGTGTGCTCTCGAGGATCCACCGTATCTGAATCCTGCGACCGCAACAGCGCACATTTGCGTCACTCCGCTCGTGAAACTTTTCTTCATCCGGTAGAAGTTGAACGACTTATTTCGTCCTTCAACGGCAAATAATGAGGATGCAGCCGCTGGATAAACAAGATCGAAGGATATGCCATTGTTTATGGATCGTCACCGCGAGCTCGATTACAATACGCGCACTCGAGATTGACCGGCACAACGAGAAAATGGTTCGAAGCACAGGACGAGACCATGTTGGATTAGGAGAGTTTTAAGACATCTATCTGTGCGTTTCCAAGCCGCATGAACGAAGCTGACGTGCACTTCAAACTAACAAAGCGATTCCGTGACGAGGATGAAGACGAGGAAAGCTACGTTTACGAAATGCAAAGGATTGTGAAAGAGGGTCGCTTGTCCGAAGAAGCTGTCATCGCCTACATTGTATGGAACGTAAACAATGACAAGATCCAGAAGTATCTGATATCAAAGGATTTGCACCAAGTCAAGGAGCTTATTCGTTGTCTCCAACGTTACCTTCGGATTAGAACTGTTGAGAATACGAAACCATATGTCCAGAAAGATGCAGTGAAACATCAGGAGACGCAGAACAACGAATGGAATGAATATTCAACCGCTGAAGATGACGAAAGGCAATCATCAGTTAGACGTTGTTTCAACTGTAACGAGAAGGGTCATTTATCAGCCAAATGCCCATTGCCGCAGAAGAAGCCGCGATGCACTAAATGTGAAAGGGTCGGACATCCGGAGAAAGAATGTTCCAACGCCGCAGGAATAGCACTGGAACCAACAAGCGAGTCAAGTCAAATACGATATTTGCAGAACGAGGATCGCCGAGAAGACGCTGTAATCGAACCGTAGCCCTACGATTTTGGAAGTTGACGCAGGAAGCTGATCTCGGATTCCCGTCATCGAATAGTAATTAGAATGCCTTATCGGACTATCGAGGGCGATAGTAGCAGGATAGCCGAACTGTAGCAGACAGATATTTTTGCTCGGGTTATCAGAACTCTATTTACGACTGACTGACCGTCGACAGCTTACTCTCCAGTCACTACATCATTTTAACAACACAAGTCAGTGTAGAAATACATTCATTCGAAATAGTTTGTCCAACTCGGTCCGTTTTATTCTGGCCATTTCCGTAAAATGTCTACAATACTGTGATAGCTAGTTGTAAATTCATTGATTTAATTTTGACTGCACTAGTTTAACATTCTAATATATATCTGACGGGCTACACAGCCCTGCAGCACCGTTGCAGATTCAACCACATGAATTCTTTCAGTGTAACACATTCACTTTATCTCAATTATCCATACCTATCCACACTCGATGTAACTCACACATACCAACACACACTCTGCTTTGCAATCACTACGAATTATAATAAACGATCATTCTAAAGTTGTCACCCGAGAGAACCACACGTGTTTCTTTTATTCTCCACCCGAACTGCTACTCTGCGACAGGTTATGGGCCGCTCGGCGGAAGAGTGGTGACGCCATTTGCAGAAAGTTAATTTTTTCGATAGTTTGCGCTATAATCGTTTCGAAATCGAAGTAGTCGCGTGTTTTTTCGGTCCGGTTTCGCGAGTGTCATGGAAGGAAACCGATTTTCCTTGCAGAAGCTGGGTAACAACAATTACCCAACATGGCGCTTCAAAGTAGAGCTGCTGCTCGTCCGGGAGGAGCTCTGGCGCTACGTTGACCCAGGTGTGAAGCCCGAAGGCGAACCCGATGCCATATGGAACGCGGGCGACGCCAAGGCGCGGGCAACGATCGGCCTGCTGATCGAAGATAATCAGCACGGGCTGATTCGCGCATCACGGACGGCCAAGGACACCTGGACGGCACTACAAAACCACCATCAAAAGACCAGCCTGACGTCGAAAGTGTCGCTCCTCAAGCAAATTTGCGACAAGCGGTTTGCCGACGGCGACGACATGGCGGAGCATCTTTTCGAGATGGAGGAGTTGTTTTCCCGTCTGACAAACGCCGGGCAGGAGCTCGGGGAGAATCTCACTGTCGCGATGATTTTGAGAAGCCTCCCCACCTCGTACGACACTCTCACAACCGCCCTCGAAAGCCGGTCGGATGATGACCTCCCGTTGGAGCTAGTCAAACGGAAGCTCCTTGACGAGGCAGCAAAACGACAAGGGACCGGATCGAGCTCGGCGCTGCGGGTTGGCCACTGCAGCAGAAAGAAGAAGAAGCCACCAATCGAATGCCACTATTGCGGAAATCAGGGGCATAAACAGAAGGAATGCCGTAAGTTTGCCCGCGATTCCGAGAAGCAGCCGAAACAGCAGGAAAAGCCCACCAAGAAGAAGGACACGGTTTCGTTCGCACTAGCCGCAGGAGCTTCGGACGGCAACGTTGTTAAGCCGTGGGTCGTCGATTCCGGTGCAACCCGACACACCGTGGCGGATCGAAGATACTTCCGGGAGCTGCGTGAAAGTGAGGTTAAGTTCGTCACCCTGGCGGACGGAAAACAAGCGGAGGTGCGCGGCGAAGGTAGCTGCAACGTCGAATGTGTCGACGAGCATGGTCATCGTCGTGAGATGGACATCAGCTTCGCACTCTACGCCCCCACCCTCTCGATGAACCTACTATCCGTTCCGGCTCTCGTCCAGAAGGAAGCCACGGTTGTTTTCGACAAAGCGGGCTGCCGGATTCTTCGAGGAGATGCCACCATCGCTGTGGCGCGTTTGAAACAAGGCCTCTACCAAATCAAGCAACCGGAAGACGTCGTCATGGCGGTAAGCGGCCACCACAACGACAACTGTCAACATGTATGGCATCGCCGGTTTGGCCACCGGGACCCGAAAGCTATTGACCATTTGCTGAAGGCCGAACTGGTGGATGGCTTGGCGCTCCGCCGGTGCAGTATCGACGAAAAATGTGAATGCTGCTTGCAAGGTAAGACACCACGTACCCCTTTTCCTAGCGAATCCCAATCCAGATCGACTGCACCAATGGACCTGGTGCACACGGACGTCTGTGGTCCGGTAGAGATGTCGTCAGTCAGCGGTTATCGATATTTTATGACCGTAATCGATGACTACAGTCGATTTTGTGTCCTCTACCTGCTGAAAGAAAAATCGGAAGTCGCCACAAGAATCGAGGAGTACGTCGCCTATGCCAAAACGCTCTTCGGCAGAAAGCCGAAGGCAATCCGCTCCGATCAGGGCGGCGAGTACAGCGGGAAGCGGCTGCGTGCGTTCTACAAGCGAGAAGGAATATCGGCTCAGTACACTGCCGGTTATAGCCCCCAGCAAAACGGCATAGCGGAGCGGAAAAACCGTTCGCTCATCGAAATGGTACGGTGCATGCTTTTCGATGCACAGCTGGAGCAACGCTACTGGGCAGAAGCGCTGAGTACGGCGGTATATCTCCAGAACGTCCTGCCAACGAAGCCCCTCGACGTCACTCCATTCGAGCTTTGGACCGGCGTGAAACCGAAGGTCGACCACCTCAAGATTTTCGGATGCAGTGCCTGGGTCCACATCCCGAAGGTGAAAAGGAAGAAGCTGGACGCCACAGCACAGAAGCTGGTATTCGTGGGTTACTCCTCGGAGCATAAAGCTTATCGCTTCTTGGACAAAACCACGCGAAAAGTCTACGTGAGCCGGAACGCCAAGTTCATCGAGGACGACGTGAAGCACGACCCAGCGAATGTGTCGACGGACGCTCCCATCAAAGGTAAGAAAGGCGACGAAATTCTCTTTGACATAGGTCCCCCACAGAACCGTCCCATCGGAACGGAGGCGGAATCCGAAGCAGAACCTCCTGTCGAACCCGTGGCACAACCTCAGGCCGAAATCGAAGCACAACCCGAAATGGACGACCCCGAAGGATACGATACAGCGGCTGAAGACACGACTCAATCGGACGGCGAATTCGAAGGTTTCAGCGATGCGGAACTGCCGCACCCAGGCGAACCGCGTCGATCCACGCGTCCAACGAAAGGTGTCCCGCCCCAGCGGTTTGCTGACGTCACCGGTGTTACCAAGCACGTTGGCAATGAACCGCAAAGCTACTCCGAAGCGGTCGAAGGTCCCGAAGCGGATGTCTGGCGGGCAGCGATGCAGGAGGAGATAGAAGCTTTTGAGGAAACCGGCACTTGGGAGCTCGTCCCCCTACCTCCCGGGCGCAAGCCGGTAGGCTGTAAATGGACCTACAAAAAGAAGGAAGATGAGTCTGGGCGGGTAGTGCGGCATAAGGCGAGACTGGTCGCGCAGGGATATTCCCAAAAGTTCGGCCAGGATTATGACGAGGTTTTCGCCCCCGTCGTCCGTCAAACGACTCTTCGAACCATCCTCGTATTAGCCAGCCAGCAACAAAAACTAGTCAAGCACCTGGATATAAAAAGCGCCTACCTGTACGCCGACCTAGAAGAGGAGGTGTACATGAAGCAGCCGCCCGGTTTCGACCGAAACAACGGAATGGTATGTCGCCTCAAACGCTGTATATACGGGCTCAAACAGTCTGCTCGAGCTTGGAACCGAAAGATTGACGGAGTGTTGAAGTCTATGGGATTCAAGCCAGCAGACAGCGACATGTGCCTCTACATTCGAAATCGCAACGGGAAACAGACCTACATTCTGATGTACGTTGATGATTTGCTCGTTGTCTGCAACTCCGAGGGCGAGTTCGACGAAATCAGAGGACATCTGCAGGACAAATTCAAGCTTTCCTGCCTCGGCGAGCTCAAACAGTTCCTGGGAATACGCGTCGAAAAAGCCGGCGACCACTACACACTTGACCAGGCCAACTACATCGAAAAGTTGATTCGGCGATTTGGACACGAAGAAGCGAAGCTGTCTAAGGTACCAATCGACCCCGCGTACCTCAAGCAAAAGGAGGAGACGGAACTGCCTACAAATGCCTCGTACCGCAGTTTGGTAGGAAGTTTGCTTTATGTAGCGGTGAATACACGGCCGGATATCTGCGTGGCCGTCTCACTGCTCGGCAGAAAAGTCACCAACCCCACCAACCGAGACTGGACAGAAGCGAAGAGGGTCCTCCGATACCTCAAGGCCACCAAGGATCATCGTCTGCATCTGGGTTCCGGATCCGGCGCAACGGAATGCTTCGTGGACGCCGACTGGGCAGGTGACGAAGGCGACAGGAAGTCACACTCCGGGTACCTTCTGAAGTTCGGCGGCGGACTCGTCGACTGGGGAACACGAAAGCAATCGTGTGTCGCCCTGTCCTCAACGGAGGCCGAATTCGTCGCGCTGGCGGACGGCTGTCAGCAGCTTATGTGGTACCGGAAGTTGCTCAACGACCTGAAGCAAGTGCCACCCAATCCGATAGTCATTTGGGAGGACAATCAGTCGTGCATAAAGATCGTCGAGTCAGAGCGTCTCGAACGGCGCTCTAAGCACATTGACACCAAGTACGCCTACACCAAGGACCTCCAACAGCAGAAAATCATCGAACTCCACTACATGCCTACTGAGCGTATGCAGGCGGACCTCATGACGAAGCCGTTGGACCGAATCAAGTTGGAGAGGCACCGATCTGCCGTCGGCGTCAAGGAACAATCCGAAACGTCGATCTGACAACGTTGAGGAGGAGTGACGGGCTACACAGCCCTGCAGCACCGTTGCAGATTCAACCACATGAATTCTTTCAGTGTAACACATTCACTTTATCTCAATTATCCATACCTATCCACACTCGATGTAACTCACACATACCAACACACACTCTGCTTTGCAATCACTACGAATTATAATAAACGATTATTCTAAAGTGTTTCTTTTATTCTCCACCCGAACTGCTACTCTGCGACAATATCATATATATTAGAAACGCTAATAAAGCGCGTTTCGATTGTTTTCGTTGTTTTAGAAGTTAGTCCTAGTCATTTACCGAAATACACCGAGAGATCATCCGAATTTTGGTCGTGTTTCCCGGAATAATCCGAAGAGAAAATTTATGAAGAGAAATCGATCATTATACGCCTGTATGATACTAAACGCGATATTTGACAATTTGAAAATTGCGAGGATAGTTTCGCAGTGCTGCCAACAATAACTGGACACTTTCTCGGCAGTGTGACTAAACTAGGTAAAGAATACATGAGTTTCGAAATCAAAATGGAAAGTTACCACTTTTCTTGAGAATGATCATACTGAACATGCTACGCAATCTTATCTTGAAATATAAGGTGCAGCGGATGGTACAAAAAGGCTATTGGTAAAATGGTATTGGTTGAACTCCTCTAACACGCAAGGTTATAGTCGATCCGTCAGATTATAACAGGTTAAATTCTGTCCTTGGCAAAGATAAATAGGAAACCATTCTTTTCATAACCCAGTGTAACAAACATTTAAACTATCGGTATGTCGATCAAAACGATCAACGATCAATTCTGACTATACATGTCAATGGTTGCTCCTCCGTGATTGATCTGAACTGGTACCAATTGCACTGAGATCCAACTGAATAAGGGGCTGGGACATTCCACTTATTCTCAAAGTGCAATTTTAGCAGCTCATGCATATTTGATCAATAACGGCGCCGGCCAAGTCCTTATAGTCAGCTGGGAAGGGAAAGGAATGTTAGAGTGTACTGGTTGTTGCTACTAGAGACCGAGAGCACTCTGCGTCCCCACAACCCGCACGGACTGGGGTATTTGTTGTTAGACGGAAAGGATGGGAGATCTGGGAGTCACCGTTGGGTCAGTGATGCGATCCATGGATAGGGGTTATAAGGTGAATAAGGTGAATAAGGTCAAGCGGCACAGCACGCTTTGGTTGCATAACTTATAGGCGTTATATATACGCTGTGCTATGAGTGGAAGTTGGAAGGGAGGGAAACGACTTTTTCAATTCGTTTCTGGTTCTAGCGATGGCTATGAACATATGAATATACATGAGTTGTATATGTAGAGAAGAGAGAGCGTGATAAAGTGGATAGAAAGATACAAAGTAGGATGAAAAGAACGAGCCAGGAATTGAACCCATGACCTTCTGCATACGAATCAGAAGCGGTAGCCACTAGACCACCAAGCCCGTCATTTAAACTATCGGTATGTCTCGAAAACAAATTGTGTTTCTGAGAGATTTTGGGCCGCTGAACCCAAAATAGATTTGTCAAAGCACGTCCCAGTTTTGAACTATTAAGGGCCGATTTCTTCACCTCGGCTTAACCGGTAAGCCAGGCTTACCCATACAGTTAAACCTGGCTTAACGCTTAAGCCAGGGTGAAGAAATCGCCCCTAAGGTTAATTTAAATATTAAGTTCAACCGTTTAAGGCGAAACTGGAAGCATTTTCTCATTTTTTCGGTTTTTGTTTTTTTTATTAAATAACGAAGCAATATTTTCAAAATCGGTTTTCGTGCACATGTAGAGTGTGGATCAAGGAATCTTCTGAATTTTTTTGAGGTGGAAAATGTTTTCCATTTTTGCAAAAACCATTTTTTTGTTCAAAAATGGTTTCTGCAAAAACGAAAAATATTGTCCACTAAAAAAAAAAAAAAGAAGATACCTTGATCCATACTCTACATGTGCACGAAAACCGATTTTGAAAATATTGCTTCGTTATTTAATAAAAAAAATCAAAAACCAAAAAGTGAGGAAATGCTTCCAGTTTCGCCTTAAGGGCGGACGGGACGGTCGAGGAAATATCCGCCATTGCTCTGTTGCTACTAAGATGGTAATCTCAGATTCTACTTCATATAATGGAACAAAAATCTATCATTGTGTATGCTCACTTGCAGTGCATATGCTGATTGTTTTTCAGCCTCATCTGTGCGATAGAAATCGAGATTACCATCTTCAAAATCGCGAGGCAAATTGTTAGAAAGAGAGGGAAGATAGGAAAAATAACACAGCGTCCCGATTCACCTTAAAGAAACCATTTTGCAGCTGCTGAACAATCAACATACGTTGATGACCCGAATGGCAGAACAGATGGCGGCGAGCATACAGGAAAACGTCCAGAACGTTAATCGGAGTTGGTGCTAGATTCCCTCGCGAAAAATATCACCGAGTTCGCGTTCGACCAAACCATGTTTGGTAGCCCCATTTCATCTACAACTCTTGCAAAGTCAACCGCGCTTGTGTCGATTTCAAGCTGCAAGAGCTCAAAGAAGACCAGTCACCCAAGGATGCTGACATTCGAAAATCAACGAGACACAGGACATAACGCTGGAGAAGGTAGTGTAGGAGTGCAAAAGTTTGATCAACTTGAAGAAGGACACCGTACTCATCGGGAGTCAGGCTGCCTCCACATCGGGTGCTGCTGCAATGTATGCTGTTCTAGCGAATTTTCGAAAAGGCAATCGCCGTAAGAAGGAAAAGTTTACGGTCATTTGGCATAATGGACACTTGGCATAATAAAGAAGGCAAATGAAGTTTGGCAAAGCAGCATTCTGTCAAATGAAGGGCCACCGAAAAAGGATATAAAGAACTAGGTGCCCTTAGGGCTTCGGAAGTGTTGACGTCGATAAGGCTGAAATAACCGCCCTTTAATCTTCGACCTGCCCATTGCTTGTCCCTTTGACCCACGGTTGTTCAGTAATTACTCATAGGGTATCGCGCCACTTGGGCGGTGGCTTCTATATTCGTCTGTTTTCCACTATAACTCAGTCAATTTTGAACCAATTGACTTGAAATGTTGTACACGGGTAGATACTATATCTATCTCACCACATTCCAAAAGTTGTGTCAATTGGTTCAAAATTGACTGAGTTATAGTGGAAAACAGACGAATATAGAAGCCACCGCCCAAGTAGCGCGATTCCCTACTCCAACTTGAACAATGCAATGATATAATCCTACGTTATTAAACATACCCCAATTATTTATCTGACATTTATATATTTGTATTAAACTTAACATACCACTGGGATGCAGTAAACCCACACTTCGTGCAAAGCGTCTACCTACATCAATATAACTTTCGACAAATAGTACATACATACCGCTTAAATGCCAACCAAACTTCACGAGACGTTGATTTCGAAGTCGGTCAGGATAAGCTTCTCCGCGTCTTCCAACTTTTCCAGAAACACACGGAAATGCTCGTCTCGGCTGAAACTTTGTACGAATTTGACCAGATATTCTTGCATGTCGCACTGGAACATTGGATTCTGAAGTAGTTCCTGCATCATCTGCTGATCGTCTTGTTCGTCCTCATCTGTAACGATTGTAGGATATTAGGTAGGTATATGAAAAGGCTCTACGCAATGAAAATTCAACCTTCAGCCATGAGCAATGCCGCCAAGTGGAGTGGTTTTCTAACATCTCCTTCGGTGTCCGACTCCTCTGAATCGTCGTTATCGCTTTGCTGTTCGAGTGCTTCTTTGGCCTCTTTAAGGTTGGAGAGTTCGTTTACCAGTAGCTTGAAAATTTTGAGCAGGATGGGGACATCGACCCACTCCTGTTGTGCCTTGGCGGCTGCTGAACGAGTTCTTCGACCCTGCTGAGGATTGATGACCGGTTCCTTGATCATGACCGAGTTAAGCCGTTCATCCTTGGTCGTGACACCGTATTCGAACAACTTGCAAAGAGCCATCGTGCTTACTCTCCGCTCGTATGATCCGTAGAACATATGCTGCCGGCTCAGCCAGTTGGCAAATACGAAGGTCATAGCCGGTTCACCTGTAGGACCAGGAACGGTGCTCAGGAAGTTGAGCACCGCATCCATTTGGACTAGAATAAGGTGTGCGAAGATCATGACCAGGCTCATGATTACGTTCAACGATTCAACCAGCTGCATTTTGCTGATCACAGCTTTCAACAGCAGATCGACATTGTCGCCCAGCAGATTGCCAACCTTAGTGATGATCGTGATCACCAGCCGGCCAATGAAGGCTGCCGTAGATTCGGTGTTCATGGGATTTAGCAGCATAGTCGTCACTTGCATGATGTAGTTCAAACCTTCGCCGTTTTTGTAGCCGCAGATCTGTTCCGGATCGACTGTTAGGAACGCCCTCAGGCATTCCCCTCCGGATTGCATGACCGAGTGATCCTCCGTTCGCAGGATGCAATGCACGGCCGCTGGGAAGGCACTCTCGACCATGATGCCCGAAAGTGGACCTCGAGAGTATTTGACCACCGTGCACAGAATGTCCAGCGCAATGTCCTGCATGGCGGACGTTTGTGCCCCTTCGGAATTGAGGATGCTTATGAGGGTTGGGATTATTTTCTCCTGAAGTGGCACCAGGCACAAGGGGTTTTGCGAGAGGATTTTCAAAATGTCCTGTACCATTTCCAGGATGAAGCGATCATCGTGATATTTGAGGAACATGGCGATAGTGAGGGATACCACCTTGCTCGAAATGGCAGCCGTAACGTTGGCGTCGTACTGTTGGAAAGTGGGAAAGATGCTTTTTATAGAGAACATTTGAAAGCTATGCACTACCTACCGAGATTATGGCCGTCAAAGTTTCCAGTAGTAACCCTTGGACGGTGTTCTGCGATTGACTGAATAGGGGCATAATACATTCGAAGAACTGCTCCAATTTGGGAACAAGGAAAGTTTTGCGCTCGTCGTTACATTCGCGTAGATTCGTGCAGAAACCATAGATTGCTCTACAAACAGAAAGGTAGTGAATACGAACTGACAGCAAAGAATAACACTCTAGATAGCTTACCTAGCAGCTGCAATCTTCAGCACAATGGGCTTTTCTGGCGACATGCTATTGATGGTAATGTCAATAACCTGCTGAAGAGTTGCCTGATCATAGATGTTGCAGTCGCAGTATCGGCTGAATATCCACAAACATCGTCCAAGAAGATACGGTGAAACCTTGAAAAAGTTATATTTAGAAACTACACCTAGCTAATTCGGCATTCTAACTTGGAAGTACCCCGCTTGAAATAACACAAAGAACAGCCAAACGACCGTTATGGTAAATGTGCATTATGCCCAACGGAATTATGCCAAATGGGGTACTCCCTCCAACTTCTACCCTGATAAATTTAAGGCTTACTTTTGTTTCTTTCGCAAGCTATCCACACAAAGAGACAAAATATTACTGCATTACGTCATTCAAGCCTCGCCAGCACTAGCTTACCTGATACTCCATGGTGTTCTTTACAAGATTCATGTACTGAGCCATGTCGAAGTTGCCCTCGTTTTCGACGATCAGATCTTTGAAGGATCCCACCGCCAGCATCGACGCCTCGTACACCTTCCACCAGTGAGGATTTCCGGCATTGCGATCGGCATCCGCCACGGCAATGTGCTTGGTCAGGGCCTCCGACATGCAGGGTAACAGCTTCTGTTCGTACTCCTGACCGATGATGAGCAGCACATCGGTGACGGTGGACCGAATGGTGAAATCGATCCCTTGCTCGTCTTCGTCCTCGACGAACTTTTCCGGATCATCATGCCAGCTTTGTACTTGCTCCTCGGTCATTTGCATGTACAGAATCACAATGTAGATAAGGTCGGTAAGGACGTTCGTAACGGCTCCTTTGTATTTCTTCACTTCAATGATGGTGTGCAGAAATTCGAACGTCTGCAGGATCATCGTAGTGAAGTCTTCGCTTTCGTCGTCGTCTGGAATTATGCGGTCTGAGATGACTTATAGATTCCATCTTAAGAAATATACAAACCTTCAGTATTGCTGACGAATGGATTCTCCTCGGTTTCGTTGACAACGACCTTGATGTAGACATCGGCCATCTGGGTTAACAGCTGCCAGATTGGAGGAAGAATTGTTGCCAGGTACTGGTTGGCGAACTTGGGCATGTCCGAGACCATGTATTTTAGTACTGAAATTGATGAAGATTGATGAGATGAAATAGTCTGTTATTTATTATTGTATTGAGATTGATTCAGTGAAACGGTTTAGGATAAAACAAAAGTCTTTAAAATAGAACAACCGACAACCTCGAAGGAGCGTCCTTCTGGTCTTTTATGTTTTCACTTATGTTAAAACTAAAAGGTTTTTACCGACCGATAGTCTGAGGTATTCCCTTTCAGTGGTAGAAATGAAGAACGTTATAAGTTCACGTCTGGTTATAATCATGCATGCAATCATGTCACAGAACATTCTGAATCTCATTATTTAATTTGAACATTGATTTCTCGAATTGCTTATTAGTCGTTCAACGAAAGGGTTTGTCGTGCTTCGTCGAACGCAGTGTACTTCATGTTCTTCGCAAGTTCGTACCTCATGTAAGGATGGGAAAATCTGCAACGGACACATGAAAAGGATAAGTAAAGGTGGTAGAGCGGAATCACTTTTGACACCAAAGTAGGAGACAGCACTACCTTGCTGCTGGCCACAATGAATGGTCATCGTCGTAGAAATCAAGACCAACAATTGAAAAAGTCACATCAACATTGCGTAAACAAACACGTTTTTGTCGACTTAGGGCCTTCTGGGATCCACCCACGCATCTCACCACCATTAACAGAAAGCTTAATGTTCGCGCTTTCTGTTAGTGGTGGTGAGATGTGTGGGTGGAGTTCAAAAGGCCTCAAGTCGACAGAAACATGTTTGTTTACAAAATGTTGATGCGGCCTTTTCAATTGTTGGTCTTGACATGCCGTCGTAATAACTTTAGGAGGCAATTTGGTGTGCGCCGATAAGCGATTAAATCTCTGTGTTATGAAAATCAGATTGTGGTGGTAGAGAGCACATCAAACTCGAACAAAAACGACGCGAGGGCCATTGAAACGAATGAAATTGCATCAATTCAATATACCTACCTTTAATGATTGCCGTCTTCAGCTGAAAGCTGCTGTGCGGCCCATTGGGCACAGTCAACCCCTCAATCATCTTTTGCATAAACGTCGGCAGCGTTGGATTCAGTATGGTGCTCTGTTCCTGCTTCGACTCGATGTGGGTGTTGATGCTTCGCAGCAGCGAGGTTAAAATTTCCACCGCATAGCTCCGGGTTGACACGCTGTACACGTTTTGGGCCTCGAATATCCGGTACACTTCCGACAGAATCATGGGGCCAACCTCCACGATCTGTTTGTCCAAGTCCAGGGTGAACTCGACCAATACCTTCATGGCACCGTGCACTGAGTTCTCGTTCCCGCTGAGACATTTGACGATGATGTCGAACAGCTCCTGCCAATCGTTAGGCCAATCGTACGAGGCGATGTTGGAAATGGAGTAGGCCACCACGCTGCGGATCTGGTGTGAAGGAAATGGGATTTATTAGGGATTTTTATTTATTTAAGGTTTATGACTGCATCTGGATAAGCTCGAATGATTATGTGCATTATGGACAGAGTCAAATCGACTGGTGCGTTAAATCGTCAGGACCATTTAACAGAGAAGCGACAACACACGTGGCTGGAAACACCTTTCATCGTGATGATCGATGTGCAGAAGCGCCGATCAACGAAATAGTGGGTGGATTGAGGATCAAGGGCCGATCCACGCGCAGCACAGATGATGACAAAGAGGCATTTTACACGCAGTTCGAACGCTAGTATGACCGCTGCCCAAGTCACGACGTGATGATCATCCTAGAAGATCTAAACGTTCAGGTAAGCCAGGGAGAGGAATTCAGACCGTTTGGAAAGTTTCCCAGCCTTATCGTTACATGGAGATCACCACAGCAGACTACGTTCTGAATGATGGATGACATATCTCTGACTTCGACGTTAGGACCTATCGTGGCGCTAACATCGACTCCGACCACCACCTGGTGATGGTCAAACTGGCCTCAAAATCCTCCATAATCAACCAAGCACGATCCCGACGGCCACGTCGGTACAAATAAGGGCGACTGAAGCTACTAAATGTCCCCTCGGCATACGCACACAATCTCGAGGCTGCATTGCTGGATGAAGCCAAACTCTTGAGAATTGAGAGTATCGTTGAAGAGCTAGAGTACAGTTAATGCAGCTAAGCGCATCATCGGTTCGTGGAATGGAGTCAAATTGACGACTGTGTCAATGAGGAGTGTACAGAGAGTTTGGAGCAGAAAGCAACGTGGGCGATTATGCTGCAGCATGGAACCCGGCAAACGTGGAACGTTATAAACAGGAACAAAAGCCTCTTCCGGGAGAAGAAACGCCGCCTATGAGCAGTGGAGTGTGGGATACTCAGTACATTTCGAAAGGGCTTGGTCCCCCAAGCCAATATGTACCTACAAAGTGATGTCCCAGATCATGTTTCGTCACGACAAGTGATGAATGAGTGTCCCGTTGGACAACGGACCAGAAAAAGTGATCAAAAAGCTTTGTTCCGGGTTGATGCGATCACATTTTAATTTCCCTTACACATTTGACCCACTTGAATATGTATTGCAGATTTCGCCCCAAATAATTTGGACCAATTATTGGACTATCACACTATTTTTGGTATCCCTAAAAAGTGTGATAAAAGTGCACAGTTACATCGGATCGTCTCGACGTCTTCGGTGCACTTATTCATTGATTTACAAGGAATAAGTGCACCAAATACTTCAACTCGATCCGACGTGGTCCTGCGCTGGAATCACACTTTGAAGGTATGTGCACACTATTGTGTCAGTCCAATTTGGGGTGAAGTCAGCAATATACAGTGGAAAATAAGTGCTCACTTTGCTCCACCCTCCACCTATAGGTATACCCTTATCGTTCCCTTTAAAGAATGATTCTCTCTCACCTTGCTGTTCGGGTCATACAGCCCTTGTGGCAGAATGGTTTTGATGGCAATCTTTGCTTCGTTGTTCACCAGCAGAGCGCCATTCGATGATTGCCCTTCTTCGCCATCGTCCGCCCAACAGTCCTCAACATACTGCTTGAGCATCACAGATGCAAGCTGCCGGAGGGCCAGTTCCAGATTTTGGTTGATGGTGATTTCCGCTAAATAAACGCCATAGCCTGAAATGATATTCGGTTGAATCTTCGAATTACATGAGCAATATCCTGATTATCATCTTACCTTCGGTGTACTTCAGCTGGGCCAGTCTTTCCTCTGCCTGCCGCCGGATATCGCCATCGGGGTTGAGAATTTTCTGCAGTTCCTCGAACATTGCCTGCTTGATAAGATCCGCGTTTTGGGCCATATTTGCAGCTGTTTATGAGTGATGCTGAACGACACAAACTGCGATATTTATGACCGATTTTCGCCCAAATCCGCCCAAAAAATTTTTGCACAAAAATACGCAAAGCACGACACGCGAAATTCGCGGGTTAATCTCGGCCCCGCAATCGCAGATGTGCACATGACATTCCAATTGGATTTTCGGCTGTCAAAACAATGCACCGAGAAAAAAATTCTACACAAATTTGCCGCCGGAAAATATTTCTACTCATTTAGTCGATGAGTAAATAAATAACGACAACTCAGTTTCGTCTACCGCAAAGAATTATTGACGAAAACTGAGTAAGCTCGCGTGATGACAATGAGGTGCTTCAACTCAGTTCGTCGCGTTCGTTATCGGTACTCATTTTTCGAGTAAAGGATGAGCGAAACGTCAGATCCGTAGATGGACGAACAACACAACAAAGGTTTGCTTGTGGCGAACAGCAGCGGCTTCGTGAAAGTATCCTTTTTTATAGGATAGTGGACGTATTTTGACCCGGGGCAAATATTTTGGCCCACCTTGGAAATTTTATTGCATTTATCATATAAGCCCAGTTTCGTGTTCAAAAGATCGCTCAAGAAATTTATTGACCGATTGTTGACAGAATTTTTCTACAGTGACTGTCATTTGAATTGTAATTTCTCCGCAACTGCGTACTGCGATCGAAGAAAAACGGAATGCATCAAGACAGGCCGAGAAATTCCTTTTGAACTGGAAACAGCCCTACACTGAAATGAAAACTCCATTGGTTTTTATGTGCACAAAGCAGATAAAAGTGAATCGGTGGCTCAAATCCTCATTTTATGTGCGGCAGTTAGATTTTAAAGTGTTTGCATTAAATATAATTTGGTTGCACATATTTTTCATATGCAGAGCTATAAATTCAAAGAATGGTACATTTACAACCTATGTTAACTGAATATAAATTTTGAGTGCATCGATTAATATTTCAAAACGTTTAAAACATTTCATTAACGGAAAAATGATGGAGCAAAAAGGAAGACTTTTATTGCTGGCTATTGCTATTCCAAGTCTCCCGGTCGAATTCCTGCAGTTTTGTTTAAGGTACCGTATTTTAGTCATTTTGTAACGTAATAATGATCAAAATATGCAAACAGATCGAGGTTACGACGCGGCAAAGTGCGGTGAAATCTATCAGCCAATTTTTGCTTGGATACAGGAGCGCGTAAGTATTTATTACTTTGTGGTTGATAAAATAACATTTGATTTAAATGAACGATTTCTTTCAGGGGTTTGATATTATCAGCTTTGCTCAAGTGGAGGTGCTGATCGTAAAGCAAATACGCTGAAGCGGATTACGCTTTTGGTAGCAGATCCAGTGGCGCGTCGCACCACCGAAGTCTTCCGGAGAAAAAGCTCAGGCCTGAAGAAGCCCAAAGGATCAGTGATTCCCCACCGAAAAATGCTTTTGGAAAGATCCAAGTAATCAATATAGTTTCCAAATCTGATTCCAAATACATTTTTTCATCATAAGATAATGAGTCTAAATTATTTTATTTCTAGAAAATCACATATAGTATTTATTTGTGATGCATATTAAATGCAATAGTTTGACCTTTAAAATGAAAAAGTACAGACCTTTATTATTTATGTGCATTGCATGTGGAAATTAAGATGGGCTAGAAATCTGGTTCTATGTGCAAGGCCAGTGAAATTTATGTGCAAAGCTTGATTGCAAAAATCTATGTGCGCGGCATATAGAAACTAGATGCGGATTATTTTTAGTGTACAAAATCTTGGTAAGTTTGAATTAGGAGTTTCGATATGGTTTATTTTGAGTTTAAATTTAAAACTGTGATGGGTAGAATTTTTACCGCGATCAAATCAAACAGAAACTATTTACTTTTACCAACTTGCTCACAACTGTCACTATTTGACGCCTTTCTACACAGAAAAAACTGTTGTGCAATATTACATATGAACTGCAGCAACCCGATCAATCCGTCGGTTGCATGAATATTACACAAGACGATGTATACACCAAATTTTGAATTTCTCATCCAGCAAAATGAATTGCTGAGACGCAACCAGCAAATTCTAGTTTACTGAAACATCTGTAATGGTAACTGATAAATCAGCAATGACTTTAATTGCTGAATCAACAGCAAATCAGTTGTCAAACACTTGTAGTTTTTCGGAAATAATGTTGCGCACTCCTCCTCTCCTCAACAATGGATCACCATGAATTCAAAGGAATTCAGACAAAAAAGCCCCTTGCAATTCGAAATGTAAGACATCGCATCCGTTAGGGATATTTCCAGCCTTTGATCATTGATGGATTGCTGGAAATGGTTGAATAAACCATTTAGTTATAAAACAAGACAAATTTTAAAAATATTTGGAAAAAAAAAACAAAAAAATTCAGCCGAAGCTGAGCGCGGACAAAATTGCTGGTCAACCAGCAAAATATGCTGTCAGTACACACTGCTGAAGATTCAGCAAAAATATTTTGCTGGATGGATTGCTGTAATTACAGCTTGTCAAAAACCAGCAAAATTTTGCTGGTTTTCAGCGAAATAAAAATAGTGTGTACACATAAGAACAAAAGATTTTACATCAAAATGATGTAATCGTACATAGAAATCGTGATTACATTGATTATTTAGTACATCGGAATGTGTTACATCGGGCGGGTTGCATTTATTTTTTGCTGTGTAGGTTGTTTCAGAAAAGACCGAACAACATAAAGAAAAACAAAAAAAATAATGAATTTGCTCGATATCAAACTAACCTAAATTTGGGTTAGTTTGTAGCTCAGTGTAGCTATTCGGTATTAAGGCTGTCGGCACAACGTTCCACAACCGGCAACTAAGCTGACGACAGCTTCATTTGTTGCCATTTTTCGGTCGCGAATCTTTCGGAATTTGTTTACGTGCGCGTACGCTTCGCAGTTCCTTCGGGGTGCACGTTTGAGCAGATTCTGTCTGTGATTTTTAGTGTTTTAAAGTGATTTCAAAACTATTGTGCTTGTGTAGTGAGTTATACGGCCGACAACAATTGGATTCAGGAATATGGCATGCAAATATCCAGACAGGTATGTATCGAACGCATTTTCGGGAGGCGGGATCAATAATGTAAACACGCGTGAATTTTTCTGTTTCAGATGGCTCGACTACTCCAGTATCGGCGCCCAGGTCGAAGGAACGCAGTTCATAGCCCTGAAGGTTCCACTGGCAGAGGTAAGTGATACATTCTTTTAGTTGTAACTAGTAACAAAAATTAAACTAGATTTTGTAACTATCAAAGTACCTACATCTGTTTACCTTCTTGACATCCATCGCGCATGGATTTCACTTTAGACTGGTTCAGAATTATCAATGAATTTTGCAGTCGATTAATCAGCAAATGAAGTCAGGAGGTGCGACACAAGTTTTCACAACCCAAAAAAGCAGAAACATCCCATAAAAAGTCGGCATTACCACTTAAAAATGGCAAAGCTTTTGCGTTTTTTTTTTGGGACATTTCGGTTGGGTGTTGTGCCCCAGATTAATGGAGTTAATTTTTTATGCAATCCACTTTATAAACGAAACTTTTATGTTTATGACAAGTTGCTTTAAAAGTTTCATGTGAACTTTTCTGGATATTTCGACACTGTGCTGTCGCGTGGTTCTCAGCGCTATCAACACACGTGGCTCTCAGCGATACCAACGCAACGCGGCAAGCCGTGGACCTATCGGGTGGCAACCTTCTGCTTAGTTACTAAACTTGTTGATTAGAAATAAAGAACCATTCTGTATTTTACCGTCATAGAAAAAGGACGTTTTCTTAATTGTTCCAATACAGAACAATTGGCGACGAAAGGAGTTCAAACCTACGTATTATGAAGATGGAAGGTTACGGTCCGCCAAGATTTGCCCTGGGAGATCAATGGGAGATGTACCAGGAACGTTTGGAGCAGTACTTCGTTGCGGTTGATTTGGAAGAGGAGCGTAAATCCGCTGTACTCCTAACATCGATTTCGCTTGAGGTATACCAGACGGTGAAGAATATTTGTTACCCTGCCAAACCAAACACCAAGACGTACGACGAGCTGTGTGGATTGCTGAAAGGAAGATTTTGTGCGACGGTTGTTACTTATCGGGAGAGAGCTTTGTTCTACCGGGCGCGGCAAGAACCAGACGAGAGCGTTTTGGAATGGCATGTGCGGTTGAAGAGGCTGTCGCTGAACTGTGAATTCGGCGAACATTTGGATCACGCTTTGAAGGACATTTTTGTCACGGGACTTCGACCTGGACCGATTTTTGAAAGATTGTGCGAAGAGGATGACGCGGTTTCGTTGGAGGATTTGCTCAAAATAGCGTCGAAACGTGAAGCTACATTGAAGAATCGAGCGGTCCTGGAGGTGAACAAGATTGTTGAGAAGAAACCCAATTACGTTCCGAAATCATTCAAGAAAACTGGATCTGCTACGTGTTACGCCTGCGGTAAAGCCAATCATGATTTCCGCAGCTGTCAGTACCGAAGTTATGTCTGCAAGATCTGCAAAGAAAAGGGACATATCGCCGTGGTCTGTCCAAGGAAGACGAAGGAAAACCTCGGACGAAAGGATAAAACCGTGAACCATTTGGAAATCAACAACATGGCGTACAGTGACCCTTATTGCGTGAGTATTAGCGTGAATGGAAGGAACACGAAGTTTGAGGTGGACACTGGATCACCAATTACCGTTATCTCGGAGGAATTTTATGAGTCTCAGTTTGGAGAATTTCCCCTACGCCCGTTCCAAGGGAAGCTGGTATTCTATACTGGCGGTGAAGCTACACCAAGAGGAGCATTCGATGCAGTATTGAAGTATCAAGGCGTACAAGCGGTTGGTCAAGTTGTGGTGGTTGAAGGAGGAAGGAACCCTCTGATCGGAAGAGATTTCATTGGCGACTTGCTGAAAATCAAATTTAACAAAATCGATGCTGAACAAACGGAGAATTTGGAAGAGCGGCTGAAACCAGTGCTGAACCGTTACGAAGACTTGTTTGACGATTCTTTGGGCTGCTACAAGTATTCGAAAGTTAGTCTGCAGCTAAAGCCAGATGCCGTTCCGAAGTTTGTGAAGCCAAGGAAAATTCCGATTTCGTTCCAACCAAAAGTTGAAGAAGAACTGGAAAAGCTCGAGAAAACCGGTATCATTTCGAAAGCTGAGAATGCTGATTGGGGAACGCCATTGGTTCCGGTATTGAAGAAGGACAATTCGATCCGGTTGTGTGCTGATTACCGTGTAACAGTGAATCCGTTTCTGGAAGACAAACGTTACCCTATGCCTGTGGCCGAAGACATTTTTGCCAAACTCAACGGAGGAAAGTTCTTTTCGAAACTCGACCTGAAATCAGCATACAATCAACTTCTGCTTGACGAAGAGTCGAAGAAGATGTTGGCTTGGAGCACGCATAAAGGAATCTACTATCTCCATCCACGATGTGTCCCAAAAATTGGAGTCGTTGCTTGAAAAATTCACATTTACCTTTGTTGAGCCGGAATCCAGCATCCCAAAGCTTCTCTAATACTATGTGAACAGATTGCCGTTTGGAACAAAACCTGCTTGTGCTATTTTTCAAGAGATCCTGGAGAGGCTATTGCAAGATTGCCCTGGATGTGTCAACTTTCTGGATGATGTGCTGGTGACCGGAGCAACTATCGAGGAACACCTGAACAATCTGTCGAGAGTATTAGAGAAGCTTTGGGATGCTGGATTCCGGCTCAACAAAGGTAAATGTGAATTTTTCAAGCAACGACTCCAATTTTTGGGACACATCGTGGATGGAGACGGTCTTCACAAAGATCCGGAGAAAGTTCGAGCGATTATGGATGTGGCGAGACCAGCAAACGTGAAACTACTACGAGAATTTCTTGGAATGGTTACGTACTACTCGAAGTTCATTCCGAACGTATCAGCTACACTTAGCCCATTGTACCGGCTGTTGAAGAAGGATGTGAACTATGAATGGACTTCCGACTGCGAGACTGCGTTCCAGGATATCAAGCTGAAGATTTGCTCGGACAACGTGTTGATTCCATACAATCCTGATTGGCCGGTAGTATTAGTTACGGATGCTTCTGGCAAAGGCATTGGTGCTGCGCTGTTTCAAGTGTGTCCAGATGGAAATCAAAGACCAGTGACTTTTATTTCAAGAGTACTGAAAAACCACGAGAAGGAATACTCTCCGCTGGATATGGAAGCTTTGGCTGTGTATTACGCTGTTCGAAGGTTGAGCGGTTATCTACTTGGACGAAATTTTACGATTTGGACCGATCATCAACCGTTAGTATCACTTTTTGGACGAAAAGGCATTCCGGATATGGTGTTCGGCAAGCTGCAGCGCTGGGCAGTGTTCCTGGCCAATTATGATTACGAGATCAAATACATCAAAGGAGTCAGCAACAAGGTGGCCGATTTTCTATCAAGATCTCCGGTGTTGTGCTGTGAAGACGACGATATTAACGATGAAGAAGCGATGTACCTGCAGTTCATAGAATTCGAAACAAGATCGTTGGTAGAACGGAAGCAGTTAATTGTTGAAACTCGACGAGATCCTGCCCTGAGTCGTGTTGTGAACTACGTCAAGACTGGATGGCCAACCAATGTACAAGACCCAGAGTTGAAGAAGTTCTTCGTCCGCAGAACAGAGCTAATCGTGGAAGAGGAAGTACTGATGTGGGGTTACCGTATCGTGGCACCTGCGAAACTTCGGACGTTCCTGCTTCAAGAATTGCACTCAACGCATATGGGGATCGTCAAGATGAAGTCGTTGGCGAGGAATTATTTCTGGTGGCCTAGCATCGACAAGGATATTGAAGACTTGGGTAAGCGATGTGAACAATGTATCCAGTTCCGGCCTGAATCGGGGAATGTGCCGATTTCTCCATGGAAGCTATGTTCCCGGCCATTCGAGCGAGTTCACATAGATCATCTGTTTTTGAAGAATAAGAACTTCCTGATCATAACGGATAGCTACTCCAAATGGGTGGAAGTTTATTTGGTGAGTTCGTTGACGACTAAAGAGACCATTGAGAAGCTGGAGGATTGTTTTGGACGATTCGGAAATTGCGATGTTCTGGTGTCGGATAATGGAAGATCGTTTACTGCGGCCGAATTTCAAGAATTTTGCAAGGAGAAAGGAATACGACATCTGACTTCAGCACCTTACAGTCCCTGTTCAAATGGTGCGGCTGAAAATGCGGTGAAGACTTTCAAGTATGCTTTGAAAAAGATGCTAACTGATAGTAATAGTCGTGGTAAGTCACTTTCTTCAATGATGAACCATTACCTTCAAATGTATCGAGCGACGCCGCATTGTACAACGAACGAGACCCCATTTAAACTAATGTTTGGACGTGAAATGAGGACTAGATTTGATACCTTGCGAAAGGACAACGTTGTGAAACATGCTGTGAAGACATGGAAGCATAACGAAAACAAGAAAGATACCTGTTTTGCTGTTGGCGAATCGGTTTATGCGAGGGACTATCGAGATCCTGACAGACAGCGATGGATTAAAGCGACGATTTCAAGAAGGAAAAGCCAAAATATTTACGAGTGTGCTGCTGCTGAGCTGGGTACGATTACACGAAGAACCCATCAACTGCTGAAATACGATTATGACGATTATGAGGACGATAACAGCGGGGGAAGAGATCCGGTTGCAGATGATGATCATGAGCCTGTTCCGGACGATGAATATCAATCGGCAGAAGATGATGCATTCGATGATTCCGTTCCAGTTCAACAACAACGCGGCTACTATCGTGATGATGGAATATACGTTTCAAGAAGCAACCGAATGGTTCGCGCTCCAGACCGGTTCTAGCTTACGGGGGAGATGTGCTGTCGCGTGGTTCTCAGCGCTATCAACACACGTGGCTCTCAGCGATACCAACG
This sequence comes from Aedes albopictus, assembly GCF_035046485.1. Classification (NCBI taxonomy): domain Eukaryota; kingdom Metazoa; phylum Arthropoda; class Insecta; order Diptera; family Culicidae; genus Aedes; species Aedes albopictus. The sequence goes on from NC_085138.1 coordinate 220,607,813, forward strand.
CAACGCGGCAAGCCGTGGACCTATCGGGTGGCAACCTTCTGCTTAGTTACTAAACTTGTTGATTAGAAATAAAGAACCATTCTGTATTTTACCGTCATAGAAAAAGGACGTTTTCTTAATTGTTCCAATACAGAACAGACACAAAACTTTTTTCTGATCTCGGAGGTGCGCAACTATCTGTTAGATCTATAAAGGGCTGTCTTCAAGGAGGAGTACTATCGCTCTTACTGTGGTCTTTGGTAGTGAACGAACTCCTTAAAAAGCTAATAAATCAAGGTTTTGACGTGATAGAATACGCAGATGATGTGGTACTTTTGGTACGTAGGAAATATGATACTACGATTAGAATCAGCTTCAACATGCGCTGAATGTTACTCTCAAATGGTGTAGGAAAGAGGGGTTAAGCGTAAACCCTTCTAAAACTGTTATCGTTCCCTTTACTATAGACACTATAGATTCCATTTACTCGCGGAGACATGGTTGAGCAATACGATTTTAGTGTGTTTTGCCGTGAATTTAGAGTGTACCGAGCGAATATGACGTCACGCAATCCATTGTCATTATTGAAATCGTGACGTCATGCTCGTTTGGCTACACGAACTGACAGTTCGTTTGGCTACAGTTGTCTTCGCCTCCGCGAGTCTATGGAATCTATAGTGTCTATACCCTTTACTAGAAGGAAAAAATTACATCTTACCCAACCTTCTTTAGATGGAGTTCAAGTTCAGCTCTCGGAAAAAGTTAAACATCTCGGTGTAACTTTGGATGAAAGACTGAATTGGAATTCTCATCTAAACAAGGTAGTAACGAAGGGTACAAATGCCCTTTGGGTTTGCAATACCGTCTACCCCCGTTGGTTTGACCTCATCTAATCTGAACACTTTTTAATTTGACCCCCTCTAATCTGCACATCGTTCAAACTAAAAATGGTTCAAACGTCATTCTGCTCATGGAACGGAGTGAAACGGAACGCAGAATCAAAACAAAACAGCAAAAAGGGTTGCCATCAGTGTGTTTTTCGATGCCCACAGGGTTACTAGAAGTTCAAATTAAAAAATGAACCCCGTTGCTTTGCATGAGGTGTCGTTCAAACCAACGGGGGTAGACGGTAAAGCTTTATGGAAAACCTGGGTGTTTACAACTACGATAATGATCAGATGATCGTTTGCCGGGAATATGGGCCGTCAGCAACCAGGGATGTCGCCACGGGATCGGTTTCGTTCTTGCCGGGGATGACGGTCCGTAATCTTGCAGGTTAAGAGTTTGTTGGTTTTGTTTTCGGGGACAATTGTTCGGGTAAGGTTCTTTCTTATTCAGGTTTGGGATAGTTTCTCTAGCTTCTGGTCCTCGTGAAAGTTTTTGAAGTTATGACGGTTTTCGCATCGCCATCTACGTTTTTCAATCGTCACATTATAACCTCGTTGCTATCCGCAACATTCTCCGGGGCCGGAACAGATACGGCCTTGAGTAAAATAATTTTGCTAACTGGTCGAGTAAACGTAGATTTTGAAGTTCTTACTACAACAGTTCGAATTCTACCATCCGGTCCACGAATCACCTTTTCGATCAGACCTTTAGGCCAACATCCTCCATGCATTGTTTCGTCAATAATCATTACGAAATCTCCGGATTTATATTCATGAAAGTTCCGATTATCCTGCCATTTTTGTGGTTTCAATAATTCTGGCCGATAGGCCGAAACCCATTTTCGCCAGAAACGGTCAGCAAATATTTGCGCATGCTTGTAAGCTGCAAGCTGCTCTACTGCATATGATTGTTTCTTCCGAGTAACAACATATGTGGATTTATGGGTTCTGGCTCTTGCGGACCATCGGAGACTTCTGTTAGCGGTCGATTGTTGATAATGTTCATAATTCCACAACGTTGTTCTATGAACTAAGTCGGTGGGATGTCTTTCCTTTAACATAGCGCGCATCCCCGTCTTGACTAAATGCACTAAACGTTCCCAGCAGCCTCCAAAGTGAAGCGCACCTGGTGGATTGAAAACCCATTCTACGCCTCTGACACTGAATGTTTCCACAAGACTCTTGAGTTCTTGATTGGCTCTCGAAAAATTTGTTCCATTGTCTGGCAGAATCTTCTGAAGGACACCCCGAACCGCCATGAAACCACAGGATAGAACCACTTCCAAATGAATCGCTCGACTGATCATGCAGGTGAATAAAACAACCCAGCGTTTCTCGATCCGCCTTTCAACCTTCACTACCAATGGGCCAAAATAATCAATTCCAGTATGCCTAAAGGGAAACACAAAAGGAGTAGTCCGTACGACAGGCAAGTTACCCATTTGTGCAACTTTGGATTTCCACGCAACTCTCTGCATTTTACACAAGCATTTCCAAATTTTTTAGCTTGAGACCGGATTTTTAAAATACGATGTCGTTGTTTCAAGTTATTGATGATTGTTTCTAAACCTTGGTGAGCGTTTGCGTTGTGGAATGTCCTAATCAGCAAATTTGTGAAAGTGTGGTTGTCTGGTATTTAATATAACAGGATTATTGACTGCAAACGGCTTACTATCGTCTTGTATCCGTCCTTTCATCCTGACTCCATCGAACAAAACGGGAGAGTATGTGTAAAAACGGCTTGATTTCTTTACTTGTTCTCAAACTGTTGATTTAATCCAGAAAAACTTCCATTTGAACTGTTCTGCACCATAGATTTCGTGCTTCTTCCATATCTAGTCAGAGAATCTTCGAATGTCAGGCATGGTGATGGTGTCTCAAGATATCTGGACAACGCAACCACTCATTCAAGTTTGCAAATTTGGAGGATTTGGTTGCAAGGTCTGCAAAATTTAAAACTGAAAGGATCCATTTCCACATTACACGGCCATAATACGTTCTTCTTGATCTTGGAAATTCTTGATCCTACGAAGACAGTTAGTTTCTCCTTCGCGCAAAGCCATGCCAAGCATATCTTAGAGTCTGTCCAGAAGTAGGTAGAAGATACCTCTATTTCCAATTTGTTTGTATCACCTTCATCATTTGGCTGGAAAGCACACATCCTTGTAGCTCAAGCCTTGGAACAGTTTGAGACTTGAGAGGAGCTACACGTGACTTGTCTAGAACCAACGCAACGTGTGATTTGTCTGGGCACCGATGAACCATGTAAATTACACTTGCAAATGCTTTATCGTTTGCATCTGAAAAAGCATGTAGTTCCACGCGGTGAAACAAGGGCTGTTCCGGGAAATAGTACCTTGGAATTCGAATTTCTTTCAACTGTGCAGTTTGTTGAAGCCATCCCATCCATTTTGAAACCAATCCATCAGGAATTTTGTCATCCCACGCGATTTGCAGGCGCCACATGTCTTGAAACATAGGATGATAGGAGATAGTACATTCAACGGGTCAAAAATACCCATCATGAACTGCAACAGCTGCCTCTTAGTGTGAATATTAGTTCCAGAACGCAGAGCTTCGTCAAGCTTCGGGAAATTCAACGGAAAAACAAATTCATCGGTAGGGTCACGTTTTATCAGATCGACAGTTGCGGCGCGAATGGTCCTGCTTCAAACATATGTAACACACTTTACACGATCTTGCTGAAGAACGGCGTTACTCAACGGAAAGTTTGGCAAACTTTTCACACTTGACGAGACATCGGAAGTCGTACCTGCCGGGGGAGACGGGCCGTCAGCAACCAGGGATGTCGCCACGGGATCGAAAGTCGTATTTGCCGGGATTATGGGCCGTCAGCAACCAGGAATGTCGCCACCGGATCGAATTTCGTACCTGCCGGGGGAGACGGTCGTCAGCAACCAGGGATGTCGCCACGGGATCGGAAGTCGTACTTGCCGGAAATATGGGCCGTCAGCAACCAGGAATGTCGTCACGGGATCGGAAGTAATCCGTAATCTTGCAGGTTATGGGTTTGTTGGTTTCGTTTTCGGGGACAAATATTCGGGTAAGGTTTTCCTTCTTATTCAGGTTTGGGATAGTTTCTCTAGCTTCTGTTTCTCGTGAAAGTTTTTGAAGTTATGACGGTTTTCGCAACGCCACCTATGTTTTTTATTCGTTACATCATAACCTAGTTGTTATCCGCAACACTGGGGGCTGAGACCAAACATGACAAACTGGATTTATGCAGCAATAGTCCGGCCAAAAGTTACATATGCTTCACTTGTATGGTGTAACCGCTCGAAAGAAGTAAAGCAAGCTTCAAAGATTTGCATGTACATATATCAATTACAGGGGCAATGAAAAGCACACCATCGGTTGCATTAGATACCCTTCTCAATATGTTGCCATTGCACCAATTCGTTCAACTGCAAGCGGCAAAAAATGCCCTGCAGTTTCTGCGTCACAACAAACTGTTAGAAGGTGATCTAGTAGGAAATTTGAAGACTTATAGTAGGAAATTTGAAGACTTCAATTTAAACTCAAATTAAAAAAGTAGAGGTTGGATGATTACGAAGACCAACTATGATGTTTAATGTGGTTAAACCAAGCCGCTATATTTGGGATTCTGGTGGGCCAAGCTTATGTCCAGGTTCTATTGTATAACTTATGTGGATCGACTGAAAATCTTAACTGTGAACTTTTAGTGGCTACGCAGTCTTTATTCTATTCTTGAAACGGGTTTATTATTTACCCAACGTTGCGGTACTTAGGGATGGTACCTTCATCAGGGGGAAAATAATGCTATCGTTTTGTTTCGGCTAACTATAACTGTCTTGACTATAATTGTTTGGTACGTGACTTGATAACACTACGGTGAACTTTGGTGGACTCAAGTCATGTACCAAACAATTGGGTTTTTAAATTAAGAAAAATGTATCAATTTTTTGATTTTATACGAAAGAGCACCTTTTTCTGAGCCACTATGATTTTTTTCAGATTTATTGAACTTTATTTTGGTACCTTAAATCAATTTCAAAGAGATTTTTTGAAATCACCTTTTGACAGCTGGGCTACTGCTTGACAGCTCCCCCCAGTACAAAATGCGACGAGGGGTGTTTCGACAAATCGCTCCCATACAAACTTCAAATTGATTTTTAAATAGGTTCCCGGGCACCAAAATTCATGAAAATTTGGATTTCGGCTCAGTTTCGCATGCAGATTCAGAATATGGAATTATCTCAACACCGCTAAAGAAGCCAATTATAGTCAAGACAGTTATAGTTAGCCGAAACACTAGAGACAAAACGAGAACATTATTTTCCCCCTGATGAAGGCACCATCCCTAAGTGCCGAAACGTTGGGTAAATAATAAACCCGTTTCAAGAAAAAGACTGCGTAGCCACTAAAATTTCACAGTTCTATTGTATTTTATACTGATGGGTCTAAGATGGGGGAAAATACCTACTGGTGCTGGAGTTTTTGGCCCAGGTATGTAGTCCCACTGTGTTTCAAGCAAAGATTCAAGCCATATTAGAGTGTGCTAATACTTGCCTGAGGAGAAAATACAAATTTGCAAACATCTGCATCTTCTCAGACAGTCAAGCTGCTCTAAATGCGCTAAGGGCATTTACGTGTCAGCCCAAGCTAGTGTGGAATGCATTCTTCCTCTGAAGCAGTTGGCCAGTAGGAACGAAGTAACATTATACTGGGTGCCCGACCATTGTGGAATTCAGGGAAATGAAAACGCCGACAATCTAGCCGGACAGGATGCAGCATCGAGATTCGTAGGCCCTGAACCATTCTGTGGAGTTCATGAGTGTACTCTTGGGATGAAACTAAAAATATGGAAAATATCTATGGTAGAAACCTATTGGAATGCCACGAATACATCCAGGCAAGCAAAAAGACTTATAAGACCTAGTGCAGCAAAAGCCAGGGCCATACTAAATTTAAACAAGAGAGACCTGAGGGTAATAACGGGCCTGATGACCGGTCACTGCTCCAGTAGATACCATCTACACAAGATTGGAAAAATCCAATCATCTGAGCGTCGTTTTTGCCAAGGTGAAAACGAAACCGCTTAACAATTACTCTGCAGATATGGAGAGCTGTCCAATCAAAGGTTATCAATATTTGGAAAAGGGTTATTAGAGCCCTTTGAAGTTTGACAAAGTAATCCTAACAGGGTAATAGACTTTATAAAACAAGTTGTGCCTAGTTGGGATCGAGGGCTATATCAACCAATGTCCATCACAGCTCAATTGTGACAGGATAATCGATTAGCACCAAATTAAATATGGGTCATACCACAATAATCCTAAATAATGGACGCTGTGGTTAAAAGGCTCTACAGAAGTAGAAGTGATCCAAAATTGGTACTTCAATCCGTTATTTGATCGGATACACCATAAGAATGTTAGTATGTTTATTTCCACAAAACGTGTTTCTTATCGTTTCAGAGAGCGAGTAATGGCGCTTAAGCCTAGGCTTGTTAGCCAGGACACATGGTCCAAATGCCTGTGCCTCATCCCTGAAGCAAAAAGGCCCATGGAGTGATAAAATCTCTTAGCTACGTCACTTCCAACGTTGGTGTTTAAATATACTAAAACACTTACACTCACAGCAACACATTTACATGAGCTACTCAAATACACTTACACAATTTGAATCTTTCCGCATCACTCGCTCATAGTGAATCCCCAATCAACCCATTCCAAATATCTAACTCCTTGGCACTTATGAGGGTGTCGGTGAGTCGCTGACCTCTTGTAAAGTAGGTGTCATATCATCACATCCTTTCATATCCTCGTAACGGAGAAGATGGGCGTGGCCGGCAATGGAAGTTTTCATGTCTTTTTTACTTGAACCTCTGATTGGATAGCTGTTCCTTCCCAAATAGCATTCCATAAGCAACTAGAACAGGAGTACTAAAGTTTTAACATGACAACTTCCAGTATGCAATCTACGAATTACTCCGTTACCACGCAACGCAACGCACCAGAGTTAGTACGTTTAACAATTACAACAAACGAAAACAAGTTGCTAAATGCATCGAGCCTCATCGGCACGGGAAACCCCCGGACGCCGTCACAAACTATACCTCGTGACCTCAAATGTTCAGCTCTTCTGTAATTAGTCAATAATGGTCGGAGTCATGTAAAGGTAAATAGGTCCATCTTATGCACGCACAAACATCGGAACGGCTTGGTTGACATTCCGCGTAGTTTTTTTTTTCTTCTCTTCTACTAAATCTGCACCATTGTAGTTTCGTTTGAGCCGCCTGTGAGAGTGAAAACGTCTCCGAAAAAGAAAACATTTGCATTGGCCGTGCCCGCGGCTAGGCTATGAGGGCTGTTGTAGCACGCCCCTTTTCAAGCGGTTCGCGCTTGCTCGTTGGATATCGGCTGATACCAACAAGGTGCGTTGGCATGTGGTCGAATGGCGTTTGCTCGAAAAAAGTTTGCCTCTCTTTCTCAAAAAACAAACCAATATTTCCAACTTTGTGTTGAGTGTTATGGTACTTTTTTAATTTTACTTTTTTACCCTCTTATGTTTTAGTTGGGGTTTTCAGAGATTAAAATAATGATGTTTTCTGTAGCCTAATAAAAAGAGCACTTTTTTCTGAGTAGAACACAATTTTATTGAATTCTAATCTCTCTAATATCTTTGTGTTGCTCAACTATAAAAAAACTAAACAGTTTTAATTTTACGTGAATAGAATGACTGTGAAAAAAATAGATAAAATGATAGCTACGTTTTAAAAATAATTTCTGTGCACCTATAAGAGCGGAATTTAGAATTTTTATTAACTTCGAGTGGAGATTCCGTTTATGCAACAATCTGGATACTCTTGAAGAACATAATTGAGTTTCCCAGGTATGGAATGTTCGATTTGATTCTAGCTTGAGTCAAAATAAAATCAGAAAGTAAATCGACTTAAATCATGCTAGGACGCCGGAAACCTGAAAAAAAAACAGAATGTTAGGGAATGTCAGGAATATAATTTTAACTTGCAAAATCAGGAAAAATCAGAGAATTCTGTATCTGGAGCTGCCACCTTAGGTATAGCTTACGGTGGAAGCTCATTCTCAGCCGCTGGATGCCAGAACAGACGCTGTTTGAGCCGCACCTCCTTGGTGAACAAACGCTCGAGACGTACCTCCTCAATCTAGCTGAAGTCAGAAGGACTGCAGTGCCCAGGCTGCACTACCAGCTAAGCACACAGCTCTTAGCTGGCAGTAGATATTTGTCATCGCTTCACCCGTGGAAGCATAAGGTAGGAACTTGTGAGGACCAGAGATATGTTGGACGCTTTTCGACTCGCCGTTTTGCAGCCCTGTGGAGTACGCCATCAGGATACCCTGGAATCTGATGCCGAAAAGCGAGCATGGTCGATAATGGAAGAGACAATTTTTTTTATTCCTGTTCGGATCTGTCACTGCGATTAGTTATTAGATCTATTGTGACATTACCCGTATCCTTAGTGTAGTGCATGTCGCATTACTCAATTGCCATTGAAGGGCAATAAAGTACACACTATTTTTATTTCGCTGGTTTTTGCCAAGCTGTAAATACAGCGATCCATCCAGCAAAATATTTTTTGCTGAATCTCCAGCAATGTGTATTGACAGCATATTTTGCTGGTTGACCAGCAATTTTGTCCGACTCCAGCTGAAATTTTTTGTTCTTTTTTTTTTAAATCTTTACAAATTGTGAAATTTTATAATTAAATGGTTTAATCAGCAATTTCCTGCTATCCACCAATACTCAAAGGCAGGCATTATCCATTAACGGATGCAGTGCCTTATATTTCGGGCTGCAAAAGGCTTTTTGTCGGAATTCCTTTGAATTCTTGGTGATCCAGTGTTGTGGAGAGAATGAGTGCGCAACATGTTTTGTCGTAAACTACAAGTGTTTGACAACTGATTTGTTTATGATTCAGCAATTGCAATCATTGCTGACTTATCAGTTGCCATTACTGATGTTTCAGCAAATAGAAATTTGCTGGTTGCGTCTCAGCAATTGATTTTGCTGGATGGGAAATCCAAAATTTGGTGTGTATAGATTTTGATACAGTTTTTGTTTTGTTTTCTTATAAACTTTATTTTGTTTATCGAAAACAAAACAAGAGAACTGATAATTGGCCATGCATCGGAAACCTAGCATCACCCTTGCTTTACTGCTAAATTCTCCCCAGTAAGAAGTTTAGAACCCGGGTTTTAACATTATCAGCAATACCATCCCAGTAAAGGAGCATGTGTTCAGAAATAAGGGTTCTAGTATGTTCCTTGCATACCAGAACTTACTAATCTTTAAAAAGCTAGTACATACATGGATCCCTGGCGCAATTTGATGTCCTTTGCAAAAAGTTTAGCCTCGGACGACAAGGTTTTTAACTATCTGCAAAGTAAAGTTGGTTAATTTAGTTTTGTTCAGAGACTGTAAGCCACCACGATACCAGTAGCAAGGACTAAATACTACGATTCCTTGAATTGCCAGAACGCATATTCCAAAATTGGAATTCGGGTCGCTTGACACCTTGGATTTGGGTTCCCTGTTTGGTGAACTTTTACCTCCGGAACAGGCGGTCCGTAGTGCTATTCTAAGCCGGCAGCTATACGGGCAATGGAAGAGACGATACGCAGAACAGACAACTGTTTTGAAACTGGATTTTCTGATGGCGTTGCGCTGTGGACAGTGCCTGGATAGGCACATGGATAAAGACCCACTTTCTAAAGGAGAACATCAAGTCAAGTGCAGGAATATCAGCATATGCATACCTAGCAACAGAAGACGAGCTAGCTGAGGCAGACCCCAGGTATCTTCCGTTAGGAGCAGTCAAACCGAAAGGTAGTACTGTCTCACTCGGGAGAAGCTACGAAACATGAAACAATATATCTGGAGCAACATTTGAAAAGGGCATACAAGCATTGGTAAACAATGACTTCATACGTCGCTCCTGAGCTCCTATCAGCTTATTCACAAAAACTAAGACCGTTATCAGAAAGAGCAAACATCGATCTTTTGGATAACGGTGTTCATTTGCGTGGGCGGGCTGCTGTTAGGCCCTATGGAGCGTTTTCGAAAAAAGACACAAGACCTCTTGGGCCCTTTTCAAATGTTGCTCCAGATATTTTCCTTGCAATCGAACTCGGAGCGAATTCTGTGGTTCACAAAAGAGACGTGCTATGCTTCTTTACAGTCTTCAAGGACGATTATCGAGAGTCGACGGGACCGGAACGAAACCGACTAAATGCCAGGTATTCAAATGTATTATGATTATTTGATCCGTTAGGCGCGCGTTGTAGTATACGTAAAGGTAATAATACAGACCATCTGGCGTAGCGGCATTAAATGGGATGAGTGTATCAACGAAAAAAATCTTCGATGAATGGGCGAAATGGATTGGTTCGTTGGACGACGTTAGCATTATAAAATTATATAGGTGTTAAAGCCTGCGCACTTTAGAATCGGTACGCTTTCTACCGGCTGCAGATCAAAAACGGTTTAACCTAGAAAAAAATGTTGTAAGAAGCAAATGAAGCTTATTTAGGCCGGAACAAATCTAATTTTCTTCTTTTGTCACAATACTCGTTCGCTCGCTAAGGGGGAGGACAATAAATAATAAATGTATTTGGCGAAGAAATACCCAAACAATTCGGCAAAATCTATAAACTCATCGGATTTGTTAACAAATTTTCTGTGCAACTCTAATTTCACCTCAAAATTTTAAAATTTCTTGAATAATTTATTGGTGTTCCCCCTCAAAATGTTGAATTTCGACCAAAATTTTCCGAGGGGGCGGTGACATAAGAGAAAATCGAAATTTGTGTCAGCCTTATTATTTTTTGTAGGAAAAATATGAAAAAATCAGTTTTTACTTCTTCAAGATAAAATTTTGACTTGATTGTGAAATTCATGCCATTTTATTCTGCACAAACCAATGATCCTCAATATTTTCAAATTTCACAGCTTACGGGCTGATATTTCCACAAGAAACAAAATTATACTCATCAAACATATGCTCAAAACAAGTTACGACATTAAACTCTTGACAAATATGGTTCACTAGACCATAATAAACTTATAGCCTTATTGTCCATTCACGCTATATTCAAAACATAATTTTACTCAAACTATTTTTTTTATGAAAAAATATTTCCTGCGACGTTTTTTGGATCTACAATTCCCCAATTCAAGTGGCCCAACTTAATTCATATCGAAACCTGGATTATTTTTAGAATTATTAGCAGTTTTCCCTCACAGTAGTCGGAAATTAACAGTCATAAGGCTAACTCCTCATAATAAGCCTAAAATAAGATAGTTTTCATGGAAAAAACACTGAAAACCATATAGATTGTGGAACTATAGATGTGATTCTATGATCACAAATAAAAAACTTCTGAGTAGATTCAGTTTTATAAAAAAAATCGTTAGATATTTCACGCCATCAAAACAAATCCAATGAATTTCGTCAGCAATAGTCCATACAGCTTTCGAGCCACGATTATTAATATTGTTCTGCATCAAATCGTTGGTTTCTTGTATACCAATACTATTTGTATAGTATCCTTCCCGTATGCGTATTTGCCGAACTAAAGTTTATGCGAAAACAACTTTGTTGACCTTAAATACCTATGCAAGCCTTTGATTTTCCATAAAACCCTTCAAAGGCTTACCATAGCTATATTAGAAATTTTAAAACACTCATGGAATATTTTACCTCCCTTAATCAACAATCATAATATCAACAACAATTCTATACTGCGTAATTGGTGGGTTTGGTAATTATATATTCCTACACAAATCTTGAATCTGACAATGATTGGTTTTTGCTCAATGTGTGCAGAAAAAACTGGCACTATTTACGAATTCAGATCAATAGTTCATCTAAAAATATAGAAACAGCAAATTTTATATTTTTCCTACAAACTACAATAGATAAGCTTCAATTGCTTCTAACAACACTTTTTTCCAAGTGACACCGTTTTTGAGCGGCAGCCGGTTGAAAGTGTACCGATTCTACAGTGCGCAGGCTTTACTACCAGAATGCGAGTTTTAACAGCTGTACCGTTCGTTGCAAGCACAGGTTTGTGCCGACGCTAGTGAAGCTGCATATGCAACCGTAGTTTACTTTCGTATTTTCAACCAAAATGGAACTCGAACATGCGCTTTAGTGAGATTATGTTGTCGTAATTGGTACAATCAGAAACATATCCGGATGAGATTGCGATTTTCACCAAGAATCTGAGTTTACCAATGGACAAATAGCTAGTTATAGACAAATCAAATCCACTTTGGAATGTTACACCTCTGCGCAAAATGGGATTCTTCGCATCGATAGTCATATTGCAACAGTCCAAGGAGTAGCATAAGACCCAAAGTTTCCAATGGTGCAAAGCATATAAGGACAAATATTGAACGCCAAGAATGAGTCCGCTTCCGAAAACACGTTTGTCGCCTGGTGTCCGAACGTTCACCTGCTTTGGAGTCGATTATTTCGCACCAATGCTGGTGTTAGTCGATCCTTAGGTAAACGCTGGGTGTGCTTGGTCACATGTCTTGTACTCCGCGCTGCGCATATGACCTCGCAACGAAGTCTTGTACAGTGGTTTTTCGATTTTGTCACGGTTCTATTTAATCACGCTCCATTATATCACGCTCGATTCTAGCACGGTATTTTTTTCGATTTTATCACGCTATGATATTTGGAAATATTTACAAGAACATATTCCAAACTAAGTAGGACATATAAATTGTCATAATTATGCTACTTTTGCACATTAGTAGGGTTCGTTCACCAGTTTTGGACAGTCTAAGGGAAACCATTCCTAAAAAAAATACAAATTAATCAATTAAAACTATCAATATGCCAATATGAAAGGTTTCAATCTATATTATGGTTAAAACAAATGCTTCTACCCAAAATGGCTTCAGTGGTAAAGATGATAAGGGATTTCAGACCGGGTACTGAACTTGATTAAAGCCTGTATCCGCAATATTCGGGACACAGGAATACACCTGTTATTCTGCAATAAATACATTCAAATTGCTCAAATTTGGCGTAATAACATCTTGAGATGTGTTCATTTTACCTACAAAATTTCATGTGAATCGTTGCAGCACTTTTTGTTGTAGCAACGAAAGAGTAGAATGTGCGCCATTGAATTTTGTACAGACCCTAGTTCTGCTTGTCAGCGCTCTAACTTTTGAATTTGGCGAAGAAAATAGCTGAAATTTTGAACACAAACCTCTCAATCTACATTTGTTGCACAGGCAAAATTTCAGAAAAATCGATGCACTATCAACAATTTTATAGTCGAAACATGTATTGGGACTGAACGTGATTTTAGCCCCTCAGACAGCAATTAGTCAGCACCCCTTATTGTTTCGTTTGTACTATTGAAAGTACTATACCGTAAAATGGGGTAACTTTGATAATTTTTCAGCGAATTTTCTTAATATTTTCCCATGTAACAGTATTTCCCCTAGTTTTATATTTTTAAAACAAGTACTGGGGTATCAGTTATCATTTGCAATTGAAAGATTAGATAATCTGAAATATTTTGGGTGACTTTAAGTTTTCTATATGAGCGAGAATCAGATTTTCATTTTGGGGTAACTTTGATAATTCCCTGAAAAACACATCAAATCTTAAAAATAATCACAGATTGAAATCTGTGAGTATGAACATGATGAGAAAAGCTTTGTGGAATATATCAGATAGAATTTTTATATCAAAACATTGGTTTTTGCTAAATTCTACATATAAAAATGTGTTAGTGAAATACTAAGTGAAAAACACAGTGAATTTAGCTATCGAAAATAATTATTTTTGTAAAAATATATGTTTAATGGTTTATCAACATATGATTACATGCTATTCATGGTGAGTTCTCTTATTTTTTGGTTGTTTTTAATGTTTTATTAACAAACTTTGAACAAAACAGATTTATCTACAAGATATTACAAGGGCATTGCATATTTTTAGGCGTTTATCAATGTATGGAGATTTATGTCACAATTTACAAAATTGCTTCCATTTCGTAAAAACACACTTCGTTAATAGATTCAAGGACATATTTGGAATCTACTATGATGATTCTAACGAGAATAAGAGTCCATTCATTGAAAAAATAGTTGTCACGGAGTTGTATAGCAGATTGTTTGAAGGGGTTGACAATTGAGAAAAATATTAACAATTTTTATTTTTTGTCCAAAAAGTTGTATTTTAACTAGGTTTTAATGAAAATACGTCTAAAATGAACTTTCATATGTATAGAATTGATCTACGTTTGCCTTTTTCTTAACTGGTTGAAGGAATCATAGTTATAAGATAAACTATTCAATGCCTGTCGCACTATCAAAGTTACCCGCATTATCAAAGATACCCCGTTTTACGGTACCAATAATCATCAAATTTTGCAGGCATAATAAACACATAATCAACTATCTTCAGTAAAAATTTCATGAAAATTGGCAGAGAAATTCAAAAGTTATGAATAGGCAAACATCGCACATGAAAAACACGAAAATTTTTTACTCACACTCACCCCTATAAACACCAGTAGCTTTCAAATCAATTGATCAAAGTTGATGAAATTTTGCAAGAAAGTGTCTATAAGTTTCAGAACTGTTAACGAAATTTCATTATTATCATCACAGAACTTTGAACTGTAGCATAAAAGAATCATCTATTATGCGAATAAAAATTGGTCATGATTGTACAAAATGCTTAAAACCATGTCTGTTTGTTTTTCATCCACAGTTAAAAGTAATGCATCGATTTTTATGAAATTTGGCACACATAATAAACATACACCAAAAAGTTCTCGGTCAATTATTTGGCCAATTTTACTGATTCATTACAGAGCTACAGCCGTACTTCTGTGTCCCGATTATTGCGGATACAGGCTTTATCTAGAATCGCATTCTAAAACATTTCAAATATTTACCTAACAAACGAAAAGCTGTATAAAACTTCAATTTTAACTCATTTCAATAAAAGTTGGTTTGACAAAATGTCAAAATGCAAGCTTTAAATGGAATTCCGTTCGCAACTTCATATAAGCTTTGGAAGATTCCTAGCACAAGAGAATTCAAAGATGTTTGTCAGAGAAGACCATTAAAATCACTTAAACGGCTGTTATGAAATGATCAATGATCAATAATTGTTACCATGCAAATACCGACAGCACGGATGTCATAACTTAAATAATACTAAAGACTGAAAATGTTACTCATTGCTTGCTCACTCGAGCACACTATTGAGTGCCATTTCAGACTTCATGCGTTCCTTTTCATGTGGCTCCATTTCGTCTTCATTAGTTAGTTGAGGCGTTGAAGGGATATCTTCACATTGCTCTACAATGCAGCATAAATACAGTCTAGGATGACTCCTTGATCTTTATTGACAGTTGGCTTTTTTTTTCAAAATGCTGCTTGAAATTTCCATTGCGTGGTTTGATGTTTTGTTAGTTTTTTAGGCGCCGTCCACAAATTACGTAACGCTATAGGGGGAGGGGGGGAGTATGGCCGAGCGTTACGGTCCATACAAAAATTTTCGGGGTTTCATACAAAAAAGCGTTACGGAGGGGGGAGGGGGGTCTAAAAATGCCGATTTTAGCGTTACGTAATAAATGGATGCTGCCTTATTTGCTTTTTTGTATTTGGGTGTATTTTGAGTAATAAAAACACTCGCAAAAATATGTTTCAATTTTATCACGCTCCAGTATATCACGCGATTATTTTTTTTATTCGTGATATAATCGAAAAAGTACTGTATTGCCTGTTTACGCCGCTTCTTGATGGTTTTTCATTCCACCATCGTGTACTCGTATGGGTGGGTTCTTCTTTTTTATGGCTTTATGTTCCCACTGGAACTTGGCCTGCCTCTCTTCAACTTAGTGTTCTTTGAGCGCTTCCACAGTTATTAAGGGCTTTCTTTGCTTGCCATTGCAAAAATTTGTATATTGTGAGGCAAATAAAATTATACACTATGGCCAGGGAGTCCCCGACCGGAACGGGAATCGAACCCGCTATCTCCGGATTGGTGATGCATAGCCTTAACCACTAGGCTAACTGGAGACCTCTATGGGGTGGTCATGTGAGCGAATGGTTCGTTCCATAAAACAGCCATGACCAGTATTCAGCAAAATAAGAAACTCAACGACGAGGGATTGTTGATGGTATTAGCGGAAGCCAAAGCAATCGTTAACTTCCGACCACTTAACTACCTACCTTGCAGTCGGCTGGGCACTCACGCCCAACCATTTCAGTATGGGAAGTTCAGGCGGAGTTACACAACTGACAATGGCAAAAAAGGACTTCGTAATCCTGAGTGACATCTACGTATCTTGGACGGACTAATCGTTTCTGCAAACTATGGATCCTGGAATACCTGTCTATAATTACTTAGCGCACAACGTGGTTTGGAGAAGTGAAGGCCCTGAAAATTAGAGATCTTGGCGTAGTAAACGATGAAACCACAAGGAATGATTGGTACGCGGACGTTTTGACCATCTGCACAGGGCTAATCGCGTTAGATTTGATATTTATTTGCGCGATTACTCGAAGAATCTCTTTTCACACTATTCTTTTTCACGCGGATGCATCTATCGCGTAAAAACAGAATTGAATGTTTATTTTTTTGAACTAAAATGGTCATATATTGATGTATAAAGTAGATGATCCACGACATCTAACGCATGATCAAAATTTATTTTAAATTGAACACTGTCAACTGTCGAGTTTAAAATGACATAGTTTTTCGCGTTTTAAGCTTGATTCTCAGTTAAGAGCTTAAGTTTGAATCATTGGTGGTGTTTTAATAAATGTAGTAGTTATTCTGTTGTAAACTAAGTCTGTGCTCATGAAAATATAAATTAAATGAAAAGTGAATCATCATTGCAAGAATTCCAGTTTTTAATGAATAGAGTGCTTTAATATTAGTGAAGAATTAACCATTAATTTACGTCAATGATAAAGGAAATCTATGTATGAAATGCCAGTAGTAAGAAACGTTGTTATTCGACCAACCATCTTTCGACTTTCCGAGTGGCACAGTACCGGCCAATAAAACCGAGGTGACAAAAGCGCGTTGGAGGATCGCGGTTGCATTTGTAGAGCCGCGCGCAGCAGCCCAAGTGGCCGCCACTTGGCCGCTGGAGAGCACGGACGGAGATAATTATCAACCGGGGGCCGCGGCGAGTCGCGACAGACCACACTTCTACCACTGGCCTAGGCAATGTTGTGACCGCGCGGCGATTGACGTCTGCTGTTAGGAAATTTCGACTGCTCAACAGTCCGTCCCATCGTGCCCAGACTGGGATATACAGTTAGGTGCTAGCTATTAACGGAAAATATTTAACAAATATTTATTTACTTCATTTAAAATTACAAACGATGCCCACACAAGCTATTGATCATCTTTGAGTGAGTGAGTGCATTTTTCTTTTTCGATGCGCTTCGGTGTGTGGTTTGTCTGCTTCTCATCAATGGAAGCTGGGTAAGGCAGAGGGCTCCGGCTGGCGTCTTTTTTGAGCCTTTTGTCTCCTACTCTAGGTTGAATTCGATAGGTTAGTTAGGCTAAAATTTGTGAACTAGTAGAACTGATGAAGGTAGATGAAATCTTGTTTTTGGTACCCATGTGTTTCTATGAAGATAAAAATCATACAATTATGTAACCTAAGGTCTCAAGTACACAGAGTTAAATATTTGATAAGAAATGAACTAAAAATTAAACTTCTGTTTGGCACTAATGAAAATTCGATCGAGTTAAGGTAAATATATAACGAAGCCACACCTCGAATTTTCAAGAGCACAAATCTGATGAACCGAAAGTCGGTTTGTGCTGAAAAGTTGATCTTTTGGTTACCCGCTGGTGGTGACCAAACGATCAACTTTTCAGCGAAAACCAACATTCGGCTCTTCAGATTTGTGCTCTTGAAAATTCGAGATGTGGCTTCGTTATATATTCACCTTAAACAAGATAATTGAGCATTGGTTTCTTTTTGGACAAATATCCTGTTGGGATCCTAACAGAATAGTATAGATAAATAAAAAGGTAGAGCATCCATGTTCGTCAACACAATAAATCAAACCATTAAGGTACCCCGGGGCAAGTGAGACCTAAAAAAGTGCTAGTTTGATTTCGTCATACAAAAAAATTCTAAACATAAATAATTTTATAATTTCAAAGGTTCTAAAAGACATTGTTGGTATATTTCTTCATAATAACGGGCATTACTGTTTCAAAAATTTTAAATTCTATATATCATGCATATGAAGAAAAGTGTAGCAGATCTTCATATACTCCGTTTCACGGGGCAAGTGGGACCTATTCAGAATTTTTGTTCATATGACTTAATATAGTTGTTACTTGTAAGGTAGCATAAGTATAAATATCTCATACGAAAAACCAGAGATTTGTGTTGGAAGAGTTTTGTGGTACCGTGCATAAATTACGTAACACATATAATAACGAATTACTGAGAGAAAAAGTTGATTTAACTCTAGGAGCTCGTGCAAAACCATTTGATTTTTTTACACCAAAAGCGCCATAATGTTAAATGACGGAAGATTTCAAAACATGCTTTCCATATTACATGCATAGTTGATACATCTCACCAAAAGATTTTTCAAGATTATAGATGTTATGCTTTCCCTTACATAATTTTACGATCATTAAAATTTTTTAAAGATTTTTTTAAATCGTGAAATTTAAATAGGTCGTTTTTCTATTTTTATACTTTATGGACGATTCCTTAACACTCAAAAAAAAACTCATTTTGCAGCGAAAAACGAAAAAATAATAGAAAAATAGACAAAAACGTGAAAAATAGATGGTTTTGAAAAAAATATGTTTTACCCAAGACTTTACCAATTTAAACAATAGCTTCATCATCAAAATAGAAGTAATTAAGTATATTTCAACGATTGATTTTTGAAGACGCCGATTATTACTTCATTTTTGTGTAAATTTCGACTTAAGCTGAAAAAAGTTAGATCAAACTATGAAATTGTATTTATTTACTCTCATAGGTCTCACTTGCCCCAGATGCTGAAATGCACTGGGGTAAGTGAGAGCAGAATACTAAAGGTAATAAATGAAAATAAATAACTTCTTTTTCCCTTGGAATAATTTGCAAGCACTCAAAATATTATCCTGAAACTGAAAAAGTTTGGATTTATTTGTTATTCGTTTTTTAAACGACGAATGCAGTAGAGTACGCTAATCTCACTTAGTGAATTGAAAATGATATATGAACAACAATAACATATATGGTCTCTTTATGGTGGAAACAATAACAATTTTTGTATTCAAAGTATCTGTTGGTGTGGTACCCATGTTTTCCATGAAGAACGTTTGCCTTAAAAATAGATAATAATAAAAATAATAGCTGTAGGTCTCACTTGCCCCGGATTCTCACTTGCCCCGGGGTACCTTATCCCATTTAACTTTTTTAATTGAATATTTTATATGTAAATCTTGAGTGTTTATGGACAATTCACCTTCCTTTTGCATCACGTAGAGAGCAGCTCGCTGATGCAGTGTACGGTTTGGGTAAAAAATGAGCCTAATATCAAAGGAGGGTTAAAAAGTAGCTAAGCTAACCGGTTCTACGTATTTGGTGATAAGGATTTTTTGACATCTTATGCAAATAATTAGTGTTTTCATACATACACTGTGGTGCATAATTGATCGGACAAACGCCGATTTTCATACAAAATGGCCAAGTTTGGGATGCTGTAACTTTGGTTTGCGTTGATGGATTGAGCTCATTTTTTGACATGGAACTACTAATATGCTGAATTTTACGTATACGAAGTACAAAAAGTTTTCGTTCACAGGTTTGGGCGTAGCAAGGCGTTCAAAATGTGCAAAAGTGATCGGACAGCGGCACGCGTGTAAATCAAAGGGGTACCGCTGTCCGATCACTTTTGCACATTTTGAACGCCTTGCCACGCCCAAACATGTGAACGAAAACTTTATGTGCTTCGTATACGTAAAATTCAGCATATTAGTAGTTCCATGTCAAAAATTGAGCTCAATCCATCAACGCAAACCAAAGTTACAGCATCCAAAACATGGGCATTTTGTATGAAAATCGGCGTTTGTCCGATCAATTATGCACCACAGTGTACATGCTTTATTAGGAGTCATACAGCCGATACGGTGAGCCTCTCTCCTCTTGTTGGCGTAACGTCCTCACTGGGACAAAGCCTGCTTCTCAGCTTAGTGTAGAGCTTCTGTGCAGTTCACAGCAGTTCCATTTCCTCGCACTCCGCTTTTTTTCAGATGCCGTTTTGTTCTCCCGAAAGAGGCAGTTTTCGCTTCTGTTTGTATCGTTCCACGTTCTATCGGTTTCCTTGCTGCATCGCTTTGCACTCCTCGTTGAACCAATTTTTTCGCCTCCGTTTCATGTATCCGATGGTGCACTCAGTTGCATCGTTGATGGTTGCTTTTGTTGTTTACCAGCAATCCACATCGAACTCGCCCTTGTCTGGCCACACTGCCTTGAGATTCTGCATGTTACTGAAGCTACATACGTTTGCTTCAGTCGCTTTTGGATCTATCAAGGCGAACGCCGGTACCGTACATTATTGATGACGGGGCGCAGTTTGGCCATCATCACCATCATCAGAACGTGGTAGATTTGCGGTTCCATATGCTGCCATGATCTCCAGGTGTAACGATAAGAGAGGGGATGGGAGGAGGTGGGGGTCGGGTCTCAAGGTATATGAGCCGTTAAACCTAGTAGGATGTTGGGTTCAATATTACCCAGACAGGCTCGCTGAACGTGCACTACGCCATCGTGGTGCGCTTAGCTCAACAGCTTAGAAGAGTTAATAGAAAAAAAAACAACATTTTTTATTTTTCGCATAAAAAGTTTCTTAGAAACTAGCTTATTTTAATTAAATTACGTTTGAGAAAATGCATGTAAATACATGAAATTCATACCTATTTTCAAATGTGTGAAAAATAAATTTGGTGATGCGTTTATTCTCAAACGGGCAAATGACAGGACAGGAGAGCCACACCGGCCCATACTTTCTGGGAAACCCAGTGATACCCAATATTTTGTTAAAACCTGGTGGTTGAACAGAATTATGATTTATGGCTATCCAATAAAACATTTCAAAATTATGACAAATATGGCACCAAAACATTACGAATGAAAAAAAAATCCATTCTACACAATGACAAAGACCGGTTGGAACAACTTTCTTCCTTTATCCTTCTATTATGAGTGTTTTCCCAAAACCTTCATATTATCACGTTCGCAGAGAAAATAGGTCCTTGTCACCCTTTGAATATCCGAGAGAAAAAATGATTTGTGGATTGAGGAGCGAAAGATTATCGTGTTGAACCAATTGAAATCAGCCCACCCACGAGCTCGCTAATACTGTAGACCCGCCTGCCCACGAGTAGTGGCACACACAAACAGAAAGAAATAGCGACAAAAGCAACCTTCCGAATCCAAAAGACCCCACATTCACACGCTTTTGTTTGCATTTGCTCTTCCTTCCCCGTAAATTAATTAACCGCCCGCATGCAAAACGCCTCTAGGTCGTCTCGAGAGTGTCAGCCTGCGATGATACCCAAACCAGTTCCGCAAATTGTCGTCATCTAGCAGGACAAACAATCTGATCCGGAGAAGAACGTGAAACTCGACTCAAGTCCTCCCTCAAGTGATATGTCCGGCTTGACAGCGAAAAAAAAACGGTGTTCGTGCCTTCATTGATTCAGTGGGACGTGTACGGTAGTTGATTGCTTGTCTTTCGTTGACCATTTCCATATATACCTACCTAGTAATATGTAGAATAACAACGCCGGGCGATGCACGGCCGACCGGCACGGAATTTCGCGAATACCAAAGAAGGTCACCTCGATGACGATTTTAGAAGTGACGTGAATATTGGTTCTCAGAATAGTGACAAAATGCGTTGCGCTTGAGTAAAAAGTTTTGCGATCTCTTATTTCTCGTTTGAAGGAATCGTTGAACAATATTAGAAAAGCATTTTATTACTTCAAACCTTAGTTGTTGCGATTGATATTTGTAAGAGTTTTGAGCGAGCAGAACCTTTAAAATCCAATAACAGCACAGAGTAGAGGATCGTGGTCGACCTTCCCACTAAGGACCTTCCCATCGCTCGTTAATAATGTAGAAGTTTTCAAGAGGGATTGGTCTGTCATCTGTCGATATGTACAGATTAGCCTCGAAAGTAATCACAACTTTGACCTCTGCGGAAGTTGCATAAATTTTCAATGAACGATCAGACTGCTCGCAAAAAAAAAATGTTCTCGATATTCTCCATCAGACATCAATTTAATTTAAGGACAAGGTTGTTAGAAACCAAATATGATCGCCAAAATGGCCGCTTTTTAATTGGTTCAAAACTTCAAAAGCACAAATCTTATTATATATCAGGCCAACAAGACTGAAAATGCTTATTGTTGTTTGCTCATTCGCAAAGAACATTGAGTAACATTTTCAGCCCGATCTGTTTGAAAAATCTCCTGATTTGTGCTCTTAAAAACGTGAAGCAAAATGCAGAATTTGAAAAGTGGTCGCAAGAGACCTTCACCTTAAGGAAGTTCTGTTTGAGCCCCAGAGTTGATGAGGAACTTACAAGGTATGCATGTTAAAATAGATGAGAAAATTTCTTCGTCTCCAAATTATAATCTGAATATATTCATTAAAATTATCAATGTTTTATAACAGGACGAACACGAAAATTAAATACCGTAAACTGGGGTGTAGTTGATCAGTGGGGTGAACCTGATCACTCAATTATCCGCGGATATCGATTTTCAAGGAAGCAACAATTATTTTTTAACCATTCGCAATACAATGACGTAACATTAAAATGGAATGGTAACTTCCTTGAAAGTCGATATCCGAGGGTAATAGAGTGATCAGGTTCACCCCACTGATCAACTACACCCCAGTTTACGGTACTCAAATCATCCTAATACCTTACACTGTGCAGCATTTTTGAGGTCATGAAAAGTATACTTAATTTCGACCTCAGTTCCTGAAAGTGCTTGCAAAACAGTTTTGGGGTTTTGCTGGTTTTCTTCGAAATTGTGTTTCATGCCACTAACTAGGTTTTGGCGAAACATTGATGTTATACGATTTCAGGCCTGGTAGTGAGTCAATATTTAGTGACTTGGTCATTATTTTAGGGTCAGTCATTATAAAGTCACTATTTTCAAGGTGTTTAAACTAAAGTCTTATTTTTTTCAGCTAAAAAGTCACTATTTTCAACTATTTTTAATGGTTTTGTTAAATGCGAGTAAAATTAGCTGACTTAGAGTTTTTATCGAGATAATTACTAGCAAATAATTTGGGGAATATTTGCTGCATTCTAGTAGAAACTCTTGGAGTTTACTGTTAAAGTAAAAGGTGAGAATCATGAAGACCTTGAATGACCTCTTCGATAATTTCTGAATAAATGTTCTGCAAATGACTTGACGCAAATTGCTTGTTGGACATCTGTTGTCTTTATAAAGTTATAATGAATTTGTGATAGATTTTCTGTGCAACATCTTGGTTCAATTTTTGGAAGAAATTCTAGTAGATTTCGTGGACCATGTCCAGATAACATCCTTTCGAGAATGTCTGGCAAACGTAAAAAATCTGGAAAATGCCTATGCTCATGCTCAAACGTAAACAAATCTGGAAAATGTTATTCAGTTCTTTTTTGGGTTTTTGAAATAATTTCTAAAAGTAGGATATGTGTGCCATCAGTAATCTCATGCTCCCATTTTCATCCTATTCGAAAACAAGCGATTACGGCACCGATTGACTCCGTTCTTTTTGTTTTCATGGGTGTTCACTTCTAACAAAAAATACAAACATAAGTTTGTAAATAAAACAAACAGCGCTTCAATCCTTTGTTTTTTTTGTGGGATGAAAATGGGAGCCACATGCTTAATAAGGGGACCAATACCCTACTTCTCAAATTTTATGTGAAGATTTTATGTGAAGAAAGTCCTGCATAACATTGAATCTTATTAACATTATTTGGACGATATTTCCTAATCAGGCCGATAATTCTTTAGATTAGAATTACTTCGATTCCTTGAGGAATTCCTCCAGGGATTCTCTCAGGCGGTTTTTTTAGGAATTCCTTCAAAAATTCTCAAGAGATTCTTCTGGAAGTTCCTCCAGGGGTTAGACAGAAACTTCTCTTGGGATTAAAATAAACCTTTCTTCAGGGATGGTTATGGTGATCCTTTAAGAATTCTTCCATTTGATTTAAATGTGCTCCGAAAAATTATCTAGGAAAATTGCTTCAGGGAATTTTATCCACCAGCACCGTTCAGACATTGTGCAAGTAATTCTTTCGAGAATTCCTCCAGAAGTATCTCCAGGAGTTCTTGTAGGGCTTGTTCCAAATCATCCTCTAGGAAACTCTTCAGAAATTTATTAGGAGATTTATTAAAGAATTCCCCTAGTACCTTTGTTCGCATTTCGAGTTCCCGAAGAATTTATTTTTAGAAACATATTCTACGTGATGATGAATCTGGAAAAGAAAATCGGATTAAGTACTGTTCCTTTTAGGGCCGATTTCTTCACCTCGGCTTAACCGGTAAGCCAGGCTTACCCATATAGTTAAACCTGGTTTAACGCTTTAGCCAGGGTGAAGAAATCGGCCCTTAATTCCACTAAGAATTTGCATCCTTTGACAGGTACGTATTTCGACCTCAACTGTAAGTACGAGACACTGAAGACGAGTACGGAATCAAAAGGAACAGTACTTAACCCGATTATATTCTACATTTTATTCAGAAATTCCTCAAGGATATCCTTTAGAAATACCTTCAGGGATTTCATCAGAAACATCTTCAGGATTTTTTCCTAACTTTCTCTAAAATTTCTCATAAAATCTAGAAATTTATCTTAATCCATCTCAAGGAGTTCCTCCAGTTATTCACTTGGGATTCCTCCAGGAACTCATCCAAAGATTGTTTCTGAAAAATTGTTTCAATGAAATTTGGTCAGGAATCTTTTCAGACAATTTTCAATCATTTCTTTAGAAATTCCTTTAGGTTATCCTTGAACAATTACTTCAATATTTTCTAAGTAATTTCTCTAAACACTTCTGCAAAAGTTTGTGGCGGAATATTTGAAATAATTCCAGGATATATTTCTGAAGGAACCGCAGGAAGAATTCTAAAAAGAAACCTTCTAGACATTTCTCCGGTAACCCCTGGCGAAATTTTCCAAACGATTCCTGGAGCAAACCTTTGGAAGAATTTCCAAAGGAATCGCTGAAAGTTCTCAGAAAATTTCTCCAAATTTAAAATAAAAAAAATCCATGGAAAAAATCTGAGATTTTCTCTTGCTGGTATTCATGAAGGAATCCATAAAGCTTTGGAGACGGACATTAGCCCCGTCGAGAAAACCGACCTTTACAAACGTGTTCTAGACCAGCGAAATAACATCCAGAAAAGCAAAAATGCTATCGCCAACGGGTTAAACTCCTGAAATAGCCTTGTACCGACTTTTCGAACCCTCCTGAAATAGTTTTTAGTGATATTTATGAAGGAACTCCTGTATACATATGTTTAAGATGGATTGTATGGAGGAGTTTCTGAAAGAATCCTTGAAAGAATTTTGTAACTAATTGTCTATCTAATTCCTGCAGCAATCCCTGGAGATATTCCTCAACGATTCCCGGGATGATTCTGTAAAAGAATCCCAGGAAATTCACGAAGGAATTCTAGAAAGAGTTGCTTAAGAAATTTCAGGAAATTCTCCCTTCATAATCTTCATAGGATTTAGATTTATCAAAAAATATTTAGAAAAAATCCTAGATAAATCTCTTACCAAAAATCATGGAAGATATATCTGGAAAAAACTTTTGTATACTTTTGTCTGTAAAGATTCCTAGACAAATCAAAAAAAAAAATGTGATAACCTATACACAAATTTCAGAGGAGGTCCCATACAGAATGTGTGTCATAGAAGGGAGAGGTTTGAAAATTGTTCTTTTTTTGCGTGGTCTTTTTTATGGAATTTCTAAGGAATCAATCAGGCCATTTTAAAAATTCTTTGGACAATTCATGGAACTTAAGGCATTACGAAAAAATATTTCTGAATAAATACTGAAAAATGCTATGAAGAAATTCCTGGAGAAATTTCTGAAAGAATTCTGAACTCTTGATTTTTGAAAAAAAAAAAAAATGCTGTTAGAATGTCTGGAATCCGTCGTTGCTTTTCTGAAAGAATCTCCGGAGAAATTTTCCAAATAATGTATGGAAGAATTTCTTAAGTATGAAAGGTTTTATAGAAGAATTCATGGTGAAATTTCTTCAGGTTCGGGAAGAATTTTGGACAGTGAATCAAAATTCAACCATCGCGCAACAATAATGACAATGTCGCAACTTGTATTTGTTGCGACAATCCCTCCAATGCGATATTCTCCGTGCAATTGAAACCCGGAATTTTCGACTAGCGAAGTTGGATTTTTCTCCAAATCCGTGCGTCGGACCTAACTTCGGAAGTGGTGCGCTGTATAGTAAACCTGGTCCGCTATACAGCGCACCACTTCCGAAGTTAGGTCCGTTGCACGGATTTGGAGAAAAACCCAACTTCGCTAGTCGAAAACTCCGATTTTCAACTAAATTGAGAATATAAGTTTGACACAACTTGAAAATAATAGTATTTACATCGTACACCAGATTTTTAAGCCTTGCATCGCGATTTTCGAACGATTGCTTCGAGTCGGTAAACACTGCAACTTTGGTGAAGCTCTATCATTAAACAGTTTCGACTTTGGTTTAGTAATAATTGATTATTCAAGAGTTGAAAAGTATGCAACAAATTCAGCTTCCGTTTTGCCTGCAACAAAAATGTTCGAGATCATGTCATTATCTGTTACCAGTAGGGATAAAGAGTAATCGTCGCGCCTTCTTTGTTGCTTGTTTTGTGCCTCTTTTGTCTGACAATTTTCTTCATTGATTTTGGAAGAAAATTTCATGGAATATATGCAGCCATTCTATAGAAAAACGATATAGTGCACCTCCGATTGTCGTGAAACTTGGTGGGCTTGTAGTTCTCCGGAAATAATTAGACCCGTATTTTTTTATTTCGTCATTAGGGTGACCAATTTTCATATAGGGTGGTCCAAAAAATCAAGGGTTTTCAAAACTAAAAGTTTTCGAAAAATCGTAACTTTTGAACCATTTGACCGATTTTAAACTTCTTTGTCGTAAGATAAGATCATTAAATTATTACAATTACCGAATTTTTCATTTGATAACCATAGGTTCTATCAATAATATCGTGGTGATGACCATCCTCATTTCGGCTTGATTCTGAAACTTTCCTAGCAGTTGAGTCCTATTTGCTCTGCTGACAAGCGTTGAAAATAATACCACCAAGGAACAAAGTAAGTTAGTTCCACCTTAGGAGTTTTCTTGGCACTGAATAGTATGAACTAAATTTATTGTTTTCCCTTCCAATCTCATGTGTGGTCTATGAATCAGTGTTGCGTGAGATCTGTGCCTAGAAAAAATAATAATTATGTAAGTTCGTGTCGAATTGCATCGCGTATCTACGTACATCTCTTTCTCTAATGAAGACAACTTTACGCGAGGCTTTGTTCTGCCCACGCGATCATTACCCGTGGCAGAAGAAAAAATCAACAATAAGGCCACATGGATGGGATCCCGCTGAAACGAAAGCCCTGAATATTCATAGATGATCGGTATTGATGTCAGTGCTCTGCTGTGACTATTGGTCGTGGCCCGAAAAAAAGGGTAAGGTACAGAGTGAACCTCACAAAAGGGCACATCTCACCGGCACTTCAAAACGACTGCTTTGACTCGACACAAGTTGACCAATTTTTATGTTCCCGAGGCGAAGCATTTAAAAGGAAGCTAACATTTTCTCACACTTCAACATCACTTCCAAATAATTATACACTCAATAAATCCACGCTTCGTTCAAAGCCAGAGCCAAAAAACTGAAAATTAAAGCAAACGCTGCGCCGCTGTGGAATACCAGCAACCATCGATATTGGCGCAAAATGTGGATTCCAAGAGAAAAAAGTTTTGCAAAAATAAATACAATCGGAACGCCCTATTTTGTTCGAAAACAAATAAATAAATAATGACTTTTGTTTCTTCGATTT
Organism: Aedes albopictus; assembly: GCF_035046485.1. Lineage (NCBI taxonomy): Eukaryota > Metazoa > Arthropoda > Insecta > Diptera > Culicidae > Aedes > Aedes albopictus. The sequence continues at coordinate 220,635,829 of NC_085138.1, forward strand.
TGTACATCGCTGCCCTGGCCTGGATGGCCTGGTGAGAGATTCGGTTCGGTTCTTTTCCCTTTTTAATTTGTACTCGCACACTTTAGCGCGCTCTTGAAACCGATGATTTGTACACACATTTACGTACCCGGCTGCTCCCTTTGACCAGCAAGCGTTCGACTTCCTTTATTCCTTGTTATTTCCTCATCCAGATTATGATTTACCGTACTTGGATGATTCTTTGAGAACATCAATGCTGACTTTGTTTTTATGATAATCGCCAGATTGTCGCTCCAATTCTTTAAGTGCTTGGCAGACTGGGTGAATGGTGCTCCACAATACACCCGATTCTCGATTTGCACGGATTTATTTGCATTTGTAAAAAAATCTATGCAACTTTTTTTGGCAAACTTATTTTTTTTTAATGATTTATCGAGAAATCATATTACTTTTTTGCACGGTTTTTGGAACTTTCAACCAAAAACTTCTTTTGCTCGGTACGCAACCTTCATGTTAAGAATCGGGTGTAGGGGTAGGCGGGGCATTATGGACACCCGGGGCAGAATGGACACCCTCAATATTTTGAAATATGCAAACTTTTTTGAACTTTTAATGAATGGAGAATATAGTCCATTTGCCTAAAACGTAGTTTTAGGAAATAAACATTCGAAATTGAAACCATACTTGATTTTACACGAAAAAGTTGCGTCCTTCGTTTTTTGTGCATGGAAATTATAATTTTCACACCATCTAAAATAAGATTTAAAGAGTAATTTATTGCAGGTCGATTAAAACCTGATATTTCTAGAACACATCCAAGTAGTTTTGCTGTATCTACATGCTTAACATGTTCATATTTTCTTCTTTATTATATCAAAAATCAAGTTTGGAAGTATCTTCTGCTGCCGGGGCAAAATGGACACTCACCTTTTTGAAAGAAGCGGCAAGGGAAAAATATAACCTAAATCACAAACCAACCAAATTCTTCAATTTCAGTATATTTTCGGTTAAATGTTCACTATAGTAGACATAGGGTGAAACAAATTGGTCAAAAGACGACAGAAGTGGAAAATAGTTGTTCTAGGCACAGCTGTACATGCCGACAAAAACGAAGCTTTATCCAAAACAGCCTCAATTTAAATTATCTGAACAAAAATGAACTACTTCGGCGTATTATTCAACCATAATAGTTGTTTTGTAATGAAATTACTTTATAGGTGTAGATAATGTACGAAATTCGTAAAAGTCTCATGGTGTCCATATTGCCCCATGGGGGTGTCCATTCTGCCCCGTATGCTTGAAGACGGTCATGAAAAACTAACATTTTTCAAAACATTTTTTGAAGTGGATAAATCATTTTTCTTCGTGAGAATTCTTATGCAATAGATGCTAAATAGACTTTAAAAGTATACATTAGACTGGGTCAACAAAGTCGATTTTTTGGAACAAAGCTTTTTCGATTCGTTTTAGCGTCCAAATCAACTGTGCAAAATTTGGGAGCGATTGGTTGCTTCCCCGTATTCCGCATTGCGATTGAAATTTGTATGAAATTCAGTATGGGAAAACGTACTTTTTTGCATTTTTCTAATAAATTGAAATTTTTCGTCTAAAACGATCTAACTAATGACGTTAAAATATTGCCTAGGATATGCCCAAAAACTTTGCCGAAGACCGCAAAGTGATCCGACACTTGTGAAAAAAGTTGTAACGTACAGATTACTCGGTGGTGCTTAACATTTAACATGTAAAGGAATAACACCAATAATAAAATCTCAATTTTTGGCCTAAGTTACCAGTCGAATAACTTTTTTCACGAGCGTCGGTTCACTTGGCGGTCTTCGGCAAAGTTTTTCGGCATATCCTAGGCTATACTTTTAAGTCATTAGTTACATGGTATTAGAGAAAAGAATTCAACTTATGAGTAAAATGCAAAAAAGGACGTTTTCCCATACTAACTTCCATACAAATTTCAATCGCAATGCGGAATACGGGGACGCAACCAATTGCTCCCAAATTTTGCACAGTTGTTTTGGACGCTAATATAGATTGAAGATGCTTTGTTCCGGGTTGATACGATCAAATTTAAAGTTTCTCCATACAACGTTGACCCACTCTAGTATACATGCATCAAAAAACTAAACTTTTTTGACATCTTGCCAGGTAAAGTTGGCAAAAACCTTAGGGTGTCCATATTGCCCCGCCTACCCCTAATTATCAGTGGGGTGACACGGCTGTCAAACTCGGTACATCGCCGCTCCACCCATCATCATTTTTGGTACGGCGCGTTTTGGTACCCACTTTCTGGTCGGTTTACCCTAACTTGCTCCTGATTTTCGGGTGTGTGTCTCGTGTGTTGCTAGTGCTTATTTCAGAAATTACACATTTTATACGAAATCGTTGTTTTTGATGATTGTTTCTCTTGTTTTATCACTTTGCACGATATTATATGTAGCAGTGAAGCAGCGTCGATGTTTCCAGCGCATTTTTTCCATGAATTAAGCAATCAAAAAAAAAAAAAACGGGACGCCATGTTGAATTGAATGCTGGGTAGATGATTCTGGCCCTTCGTCATCCCCCTGGTAATTATCAATTTCATTTTGTTTTTGTTTTGGCAAAAGCTTCTTATCGATTATTTGAAGTTATTTATCCGCATTTCGCTTGATTCCAGCAGTTCCTCCGTGGTTTACATTAAAAGTTGCTACGAAAGTTCTTCCAATCTTTTTTTTTCTGAAATTCTTTCTGCATTTGCTCTAGAGTTTCCCAGAAGTGCTTTTGTAGGATTTTACAAAAGGTTTTCTGCGATTTCTTCAGATTTTTTCTCTGCGATTCTTCAAATAGTTTCTTCTTTCAGGATTCTTCTTGGAAATTCATCTGCGATTCCTCCAAGAATTCCTTTTAGGAATCGCGTAGGAGTTTCTTCTGGAATTAATCATTGTTCCAAGAGCTTCTTGTAGACGATTCTCTCCAAAATTCTTTTTGTACTTTAAGATTTCTTTCTGATTTCTTTTGGAAATGTTCCAGGATTTTTTTGTAGGAATCCTCCTGGAGTTTCCACTGAACATTATCTATGAATCCCTAATGAGAATCCTGCAAAGGTTTCTTCTGGTAATCATCCAGTGGTTCCTCCCGAAATCCCTTCTGGATCTTCTAGGAGTTCTATCTGGAAATCTTCAGGAGTCCTTTTTGGGAATCTTTCAGAAGTTTCATTGGCAGCGGAAGCTCTCAGTTGAAAACTGTGAAAGTGCTCATAGAATACTAGAAGCTGAGAAGCAGACTTTGTCCCAGTGAGGAGGTTACGCCTAGGAAAGTAGAAGTAGATCTCCTTCAGTTTCTGTTTTGGAATTTCTCCAAGATTTGCTCCAAGAATGTCTTCTAAATAACATCCCGAAGTTCCTTCTGGATGCCCTCCTGAAGTTACTTAGGAGAATTTCCAAGAGTTTTTCATCTAGGATCCTCGTTTTAGAAATCCTTCAAAAGTTCCTTCTGGGAACGCTCCTTGAGTTCCCTCTGAGAATCTTTTTAAGTTTCTTCTGGGGATCCTCCAGTAGTTCCACGAGTTCTCGGAGAAATCTCAAGCTAAATTTCTATAGGAATCCTTATAGTCAATTGTATAAAGAAATCCCCAGAAGGGATCCATAGAATGTATTGGTGAAAGAATCTCCAGAAGAAATTTTCAGCGAAGTTCCCACCAGCTTCTAGAAGAAATCACAAAATGGCATTTCTAGAGTAATCCTCAGATGAAATTCCTGGGTGAATCCCTGGAAAAAATTGCTAAGACAATCCCCAGATAAAAATTCTGTAGAAATTTCCAGAAGGAATCACTGGAGAAATACACAGAAGAATTTTCTGGGGGAAACTCCAGCAGGAACTCCAGGAGGTATTCAAGTAAGTACTCTTCAGAGAAATCCCCAGATCATCGAATTTCTGGAGGAATCCTTAGAAGAAGTTTATAGAGGAATTCTCAGGAGGAATTCCCCGCAGGAATTCCTGGAGGCAACTCCAGTAGGAATTCCTGCAGAAATTCCCAGAATGAATTTTTAGAGCTATCCTCAGCAGTACTTTTTTGAGGAATTCTCAGATGGAATTTCTAAAGGAATCTAATAAAGGCCAGAGCGAATTCCCAGCAGAAACTCCTGGAGAACTCTCCAGTCGGAATTCTTGGAGAAATCCCTAGAGATATTCCCGGATGTACTCTTCGAAGGAACCCCTGGCGGAATTTCAGGGGGAAACCCCAAAAGGTTTTGGAAGAATCCCTAGAAGAAGGTTTTGGAAGGTATACTAAGGATCAATTTCGAGCAGAAATTCGTAGAGATACTCAGAAGTACTTTTCGGAGAAGTTTTTGGAGTAATTCTTAGAAATAATTTCCAAGAGGATCCCAACAGGAGTTTGTGGAGGATTCTCCAAAGGAAGTTTTTTTGGAGAAGTAATTTTCGGAGGGATTCATACCTACATTATCTGTGCCGTTCATTAAAGTACGCTTCCACGTTTTAATCGCGTCACGTCCTCCTGTCCAGAGGCTTCTGTCTTTATCCCTGCACATCGAATGCATTAGTCTTCGCACTGGATCTTCCATACGGATACCGACCAAAACTCACCCCATTCTACGGTGTACATCCTGCAGCGGTACTCTCACGCCGTGATGTTTATTTATGGGTCTGATGTCTGCAAGCGACACTGCGCGCCGCAAAGGTTAGCGAAAACTCACGTTTGAAGACACCCTCAAAGCTCGGCAGCGTGCTCTATGGAAGACAGAGAGAGAAAGAGCGTGAATTTCCCGCGTTCTGTTTAAGTAATTTCTAGGCACATCATAAACGTCTCCAACACAATGGGAGAATCGTGCGATTTTCGATGCATTGTTTATTAACTCGTCTTTGGGACATTCAATTATGATCTTAATTTTGAGGGGTTTTGCTAGTTACGAAGCGCAAGGCATCATAATGGTTTATATGGCAAATAATAGCGCCGTTTTACATTAAATGCCACGTGCGTCTACCTGGCAGCCTGTGGAGCGGTCGTCGTCGTCGTCGCTATGATATCGAAATCGATTAATTGCAGAGGCGTTAAAGCGACCCTACGGGGAATCATCGACGACCGTGCCGGCGAAGAATCCCAATCGTGATACCTATATCTGTAGGTACTTTGCAGCATGCCAAGCGGTGAAGTAACCCCCCTGGAGCACTAGTAATGAGATGTATTTGCATTCAACTTCCACTGTGCTCCAGTCAAAGGTTATCCATTCACGGGAAAAGTTAATAGTTGTAGGGTGTGTTCGGTTGCGTTAGGTAAACATTTTTAGAGATGTAAATGCTTTTATTCATTCCTTCCGGTTTCAAAGAAAAAGAAATATATTTAAGCATGACCACAGATGCAAATTGTAATTGATAAATCTACACTTAGAAAATTTAAGCGAAATCGCCCGAGCAGAAGAGAATATCAACAGCGTAATAAAAAGTGCTATTTTGGCATAATAACTGTATAATGGAATCAGTAATTTTTATGTTATTAGGGTAAGTGTACCAATTATGGCTATAGTACCAATTATTCGCCACAGTTGATTTTCACTCTTTAACGATGTAAATCAACTAGAAAAAAATTGTGAACAACAGATGACGTTCACAAAAGATGGTGACACTCATTTAAACTCCACGTTCTGCTCAAATTATGGTAAAAATAAATCATTTTCCTTAAAATTTCGGCTTCCTTGCACCTAATATCGCCATAGTGTACCAGTTATGGCTAATCCCATAAGGAATGCATGCAAATAGTGCGAAAAGGAACCGAAGTTAAAAAATGTTGCCATAACTGGTAGAGGGTTCCTATCATTGGCACACGCTGTAATAAATACTAAAAGAAGTTTTGGCTCTGTTTCTATATTTTTCCTGTAAAGTATGGAAACTAAGCTATCTTTGAACATATTGTTGACATTCGTTGGTCTTCTCGTTATTTTTGTACAAATAGTTTTCCTTAGATAGTGCCATAATTGGTACAGGCACCCTAACATATCTTAAAATGTTATAAACTTGTCTGTCATAAGCGGCAAAATAACAAAAATCATCACAAAAAAATGTTCCTGAAAGACCAGTTCAATAACATGTTTTGTTAGGTTCAATAACAACTTAATAACAATGAAACAATGATTCTTGCAGTGAATTTAAAAACTTGTTATTGTTGTGTTATAGTTCAACACAAAATTGTACATTTTCAATAGTAGAATAATAACAAGACTTGATCTTCAACAAAGTATGTTATTGAAATGTTATTTTGTGGATGAATTTCAGAAACTTGATCATAACAAAACAAGATTGCCCAACAAAACATGTTATGAAAAAGTAATACTTTGATAAGTTAGTAATACTAAATTATGATATAAAAACAGACTATATGATTCTGTTGTTATGAATTTGATATTTTCCTCTGCTCGGGCGGAAATAATTCATTCCGCGAAATGTTACATTGCGAAAAAAATCCTCGAAATGATTTTCGGTGATATGGTATACGACCCTTGGGATCTTCTGAAATACTGTCTCTCTACTATGTGATGAGGCATATGAAACAAAATAGCGTCGAATTCATTTGCTTAAGTCCAGAGTAACGCCTACACAGCTAGTCGCGTTCGGTATTTTTTTTTTACCGAAATCTTACTTGCTGAGCGTTCGGTAACGGGTTTTTAACGAAATTCTGTAAAAAATACTTACCGTCGTGCGGGGCTTCTTTATACACTTTTTCATGGTTTTTCAACTTTATGACATTATAACTCCCAGACTTGTGAATGAATTTCCGCAATTTTTATACACAATAATTGTGAGTATGTATGTAGGATGTATGCAAAATTTGAGCTAAATCCATCAATAAACAAAAAAGTTGTTCATACACCAATCGGACACATCTCATATAGAACCGGATGGGGGCTACTTTGGACATTTTTATCTATAACAAAACTGCATTTCAAATTCCAGGGTTATTTGGAAAACTACATTGTACCAATACTGTAGTATACTGTATCATACATAATTTCAATAAAAATATGCGTTTTAAGATGGTTCTGTGCTACCTTTGGTATTATGAGCAGCGTGATATTGGTATATAGATAGCCTGAAAAAAGGGACCATCAATCCTTTATTTGGGCGAAACGGTCATTTATAACGTATAGCGATACAAATATTCGATTGTATATGCTACGTTGATACATTTTGAATGAATTGATCAACCCTTTGAAATTTATGAACTGTAGAAACAATGCCTACAGACCAAATGTTCTGATACGTTATGTATTTTATATTGGTTTATTCGATGTTTTTTCGCGTCCTGACAAGCAATAAACGGTCTGTTTGAAAAATAATTTCAACCAAATGAAGGGAAAACTATTGCTTTATAATAGTTCCTAAGACATCAAACAGATTTGAACCATATTTTGAATACAAAAAATCCATATTCAAAAGTGTCCAAAGTAGCCCCGCATTTCAAAAGTAGCCCCGCACGACGGTATTTTCGGTAAAATCTCATCATTTATCTGGCAAACTCGAACGAAGTTCGGTAAAAGTTGCACGCTTTACCGATTTTTTTTTTCTGTAACACAAACTTAACGGTTGATTATTATTATTACTACTTATTAACGACACTTTACTAATTATTGTGGCATTCGTGTCATCATACGGTTGAGATTTAGGTAAATCATTAGGTCGGTGATTTTTTCCAAGTGTGAGTCCACTCGGACTCAACTCCGACCATTGTCCTTGTCGTGACGAACCTTTCACTATTTGATGAACAAAGACATAGACCATATAATTACTTATGGAACATGCTCACCATTGAATATTCTATACATGATACTATCAAAAACAACTAGTTTAGATGGATTGTTTGGAATGTTTTTTTTCTGTTGCATTTTTGTCGATGACTGGGGAAATCCTAGGCAACATTTTATGAATTCTTATATTATTTCCGGCTCTCGCGCTTGATGGGTCTCCGAGTGTTAGCCGAGTGGTTAAGGCTATAGATCGCCAATCTGGAGACTGCGGGTTCGATTCCCGTTCCGGTAGGGAAATTTCTCTACGCTCACTGGGTGCATAGTGTATCATCGTGATTGTCTCACAATATACAAATAACAATAAAGCAGAAGAAGAAAAAAAGGATAAAAAGAAAAGGAAAAAGAAGGGTCTTCGCGTGCAATTTGTTAGCGAAATTTGAAATAACGGGTAGCACCTGTTAGGATTCTATACAATTAAAGTGTTGCTTTCTCGTAATTTTGTACATTGTCTATCGATGCTTTCATGAGTGAATCATCATAAAGTTTCCTTTCCCTTGGAATAGTTAGATAATCCAAAAGAAAACAAATACAATTGGGTACGACCACTCGCTTTGCATACTGAAAACTATCCATACCGAGAAACAAAAAAAACAACAAATTCAGAAGACGCCGCCCGTATTTATTTAATTTTGAAAAAGTTAGTGAAGTCCATAATTAACAGCCTGGCGGTGAGTAAATAAATCATCCGATTGCCTTTTGTTTTGCTGTGCGTTGCGTTTTAAAACTACCACGACGAGGAGGTGCTTTCGTTCGTATTCCTCTTTCATTCTTAGAAGAACAATGTGCCGAAGGGGACTATCACCGTCTAATATACTCCACGAGGGGTAATCGTTTTATGGACTCCCGAGTTGGTATTTAGTTAGCATCATTCGTTTGTCTATTTACCGTGTTTGGTAGGTAGGTAAGCCTGAGAGGGCTTTGGAGTAACGTTGTTAGAATACAAAAACGAACCTAATTAAGATAATGTATAGGCTTTCCGAGTTAAATCAGAAATTAAAAAAAAAGAAGCTGTTTTTATTTTAACCATGATGCAATATGGACACGTGACCACATACATCAGCTGTACTGGGGATGAAGGTTCCTTCGTCGATGCACCTTTCTCCGAAAACAACAACGCTTAGTTAAATGGTGATCTTTCCATATTGTCGCCTACCGGGAGACGTCCCGCAGGTTCTTATTGTTCCAGACTTTCGTTCGAACAGAAACCATAAAGAACTGGGAATTATTACAGGCACTGAAATCGAAATGTACCAAATTGCAATGTGTGGGATAGTTATTCGCCACCAAAGTTGCGACTTTTGTTGCTTTACAAGTTGACACTATGGGCTAGTAATTTAAGCAGCGTTATTAAAAGCAAAAGAAAAATAAATCTGAATTGAAGTAAACTCGAATAAAATCAGTAAAAACCATGTAAATAGAGTGTCAAAGTCGGTTCCGGTTCTGGTTCAGTGGTCTTCTCGAAAAGTATCGGTTCGCCTATGTATAGAGTTCTTCAAATACTCAAATACTCGCTCTAAGGGCCGATTTCTTCACCCGGGCTTAAATTTTAAACCAGGCTTAGCAAAATGTTAAACCGGGCTTAACTTTTTTTCGATTTCTTCACCTCGGCTTAACCACTAAACCCGGTTTAATAAAGCTACGGTTTACGTTAAGTGTCGCTTATTTTAAGTGGTGCTCTGAGGTGGCTTAGCAGCGCTAAGCCAGGCTTAAGCCGCAAATTGAAGAGTTTGGGTTTCTTCACTTGCTTCATGAGTAAATTTTTGAAACAGCAGAAAATATTTTTAATTAAATATGTACATTTGGGAACTATACAATTGTAAAGCGTTTGGATACGGATGGAGGCGATGATAAAAAATGATAATCTACAGCCGGCGCGTCGTCAATATAAAATATTCAACATCGGTTTTTTGAAACAACCAAGTTTTAAAGTCTTCAAAAAGGCACCGTGTTGATAGTTTCGGAAATTTGTTATTCAGATTTGGAGGTCGAAAGTACAATTGCATTGAAGTATCTATTTATTTTAATCTGGTCCTTCCATAATTTCAGGTCACAATCAACATATTTTTATCTCTTATGGTTCAAGAGATATTATTTTTTTAACAAACAAACTTAGGTTGACACTAAATAAAAAAAAATCTTCTAACAACTTTTTATACACTGATTTTTTACAAGTACTTAGTTCAAAGCACGTTCAGCCCATCGAATATTCAACATTTTGACACATAATTCTAAATATAAAAAGTATTATTCGTGATGTACTTCTAAACATGACTTATTTTGAATATCTAATAGGGTGACGTTGGATATTATCGGCAGGTTTGTTCTCTTCGTCGTGGGGGGTTTTTGTCGGCCAAAATGCCTGAAACATGGCCACATCATTCAGCTTACTTTGGAAGGATTTAAGGCCAACTTTGAGTTTAATAGGTTTCAAAAAACTTCCCATGACGAAGAGAACAAAACTGCCGAAAATACGTAAGTTTCCCTATCTAAAAATGACGCAAGTAGATTTTAAATATATTTTGAAACTCAGCACTACGAAATTTGATTTATATTTGCCGTATCACAATGGACTAGTTTTTCGTACTATACCAAACAGTTGCAATATGATTCATAATGCAACTAATTTCGGACCAGAGTTGTCACGACAAGAGCTTGCCAAACTGTCAGAGTTATAGTACAGCTTGGTTGATCAAAATTCAGTGCCTAGTATAATGGAACACATGACCGTTCCCGCCGAACCACCGCGAAGCACGATGGTACTGATGGAAATGATCATATTCTATGATTTGTTTTTCATTGCAAAAATGTTTTGCAACTCGTAATCCCATTTTTTCATGATGAATATTAATTGCTTTTTTTTCGAAGATATTCGATGACATTGAATCTTGATAGGTCGAAGGATCGAAATTACATTTTCAGCACTGCAAAAATAACGTTTCGTTTTATATTTTATAAGACAGCGTGCATCGCATTAACGTATTTTTATATTAAAATCCTAAATCTTTTGTATCAGCCGTAACGCACGATCATATTTTCCTTTCCTTTCGAGCGTTACGTAATTTGTGAACGGCACCTAAACATTTTTTAAATAAAGTATTACAAAACACAAACGAATGGAAGAAAAGTGCAATAAACTGTTTATATTAAGGAATTTCAGTTTCTAGTTGAACTTGAACTTTGCTGAGGCTTTCATTGAATGTACACTGCTCAAAATTTTAAACATAGGGTGGGGCGGGGCAAGATGGGTCGCGGGGCAAGATGGGTCAGTGCCATTTTCGGGCGCATTACTCATGTTTTGATTATGTTAATAATTTTGTTAGATGACCAGCATGAATATACAAAAGTTTAGGGCATTGATTGAAAAATTATTCACTCTCATTGGAAATAAAAAATAAAATGGTTTTTAGCCATTTTTCTTAAGCGATACATTCCATATAATCTCCATATAAACGGCCGCGGGGCAAGATGGGTCACCTTCAATTTTGAACGTATTTTTGGAGCATTCAAAAGTTCTTTATTTTTTATTACAAGACTATCCCATAAATGACTTCAATCAAGCGGAATGAACGCTCAAAATTATAACATAAAATTATGATAATTTTTTAGTGAAAACATCGGTTTTCAAGTCGTCTTAAAACCACTCAAATCGTAATTTTTTTTATATTCCAAATAAATTTATAAAATGTTTACTAGTAGCTCTTGTTTACTCAGTATGGATATGGAGCATATATGAATGCGGAACAAATCTTATATTTTGACGTTTTTTTGTTGAGAAAATGTGAATTACTTAAAAGGTGACCCATCTTGCCCCGCACTTTTTTCACGGCGCAAAATCGATCACTTTTTAAAACTGCTTGTTTAACATCATATTTTGTATCTAATGAACTTTTTATCGACTTTTAGCATAGCTAACTAGTGTATTGAAGAGTAGCGGACAAATACAAACCAAGACGATTTGTATTTACAAAGTTATGGTGATCCATCCTTAGGTGACCCATCTTGCCCCGCCCCACCCTATTCGAAAAATGGTCTGGACTCTAGAGCATCTCACAACCAACACATTTTCGAAAAATTTTCAATTTTTCCCTATCGAAATGCAACTCTAACTGGGCGATAATGCAGATTATTCATTCGAAGGCTATTCTGGATATCAAATCAACATTGCAACGCCTTTTCTAAAATGTGGCACTCCAACTTTGTACAATGAAAGGCAAATTCACCAAATGTTGTGGAACGTTCATAATCGAATAGGTACTAAATCGAAGATCTTCGATACTAGCGTTGTGTAAAATATTAACATTCTAGGTAGTTCATCATTGTTAATTTCCTTCTGCTTCCGAAAAATTTACCGAGCGATTCCGCTTTTCCTGCAAAAATTTCAGCGGATGTTTTGTTGTTGTTGCTCCATACTGCATAAAACGGGCATTTTCAAATATCGGCGGCTTAAAATGACGTTTCCATTGGAAAGTCATTGGAATAATATGGGAAATTTCGTTAAGCTTGGCTTAGCGTAAGCCATCGCCTTCATTTGCTAAGCCAGTGTGAAGAAATTCAAATATTTAAACCTGGCTTAAGAATTTGGCTTAACTTTAAGTGTGGTTTAAGATAAACCAGGCTTACGTCGTTAAGCCGGGAAGGTGAAGAAATCGGCCCTAAGGGCCGATTTCTTCACCCGGGCTTAAATTTTAAACCAGGCTTAGCAACATTTTAAGCCGGGCTTAACTTTTTTCCAATTTCTTCACCTCGGCTTAACCACTAAACCCGGTTTAATAAAGCTACGGTTTACGTTAAGTGTGGCTTATTTTAAGCGGTGCTCTGAGGTGGCTTAGCAGCGCTAAGCCAGGCTTAAGCCGCAAATTGCAGAGTTTGGGTTTCTTCACCTGCTTCATAAATAAATTTTTGAAACGGTAGAAAATATTTTTTAAGAAATATGCACACTTAGGAACGATAAAATTGAAAAACGTTTGGTTACGGATGGAGACGATGATAAAGAAAATGATAACCTATAGCCGGCGGGTCGTCAATATAAAATATTCACATCGGGTTTGGGACAATCAAGTTCTTACATTAGATTGAAAGCCTTCAAAAAGGCACCGTGTTGTTAGTTTTGGAAATTTGTCATACTGTTTTGGAAGTCGAAAATACATTTGCATTGAAGTTTCTATTTATTTTAACCCGATCCTTCCATAATTTCAGGTCACAATAAACATTTTCGTCTCTTATGGTTCAAGAGATATTATTTTTTTTCTACAAACAAACTTAGGATGACACTCAAAAAAATCTTCTAATGCCTTTTTAAAGAGCTTGCCAAATTGTCACGGTTATGGTACAGCTTGCTTGATGATCAAAATTTAGTGTCTAGCATGATGGAACACATGACTGTTCCCATCGAACCACCGCGAAGCATGATGGTACTGATAGAAATGATCATATTCTAGTGATTTGTTTTTCATTGCAAAAATGTTTTGCAACTCGTTGCAAAACTCGATTTTTTAAGCGCATTTTTAATCCCATTTTTTTCATGATGAATATTAATAGGACACGATCGGTGAAGTACTAGATTTGCTGATGAGCTGAATTTTTGTATGGTGAGAAGGTGAATTCTCCGTTTCTGCAAGGAAATCGTGCAAAAAGCGTGGGTATTATAGTTCCTTGCCTAATTTGATGCTGTTTGAGCAAAACTTTAGAAAACTGTGTTGTTATTTTGGCTATTTCTTGTCCCTTAATCAGTACACTTTTCCAAAGTTTTGCTCAAACAGCATCAAATTAGGCAAGAAATCATAATACCTACGCTTTTTGCACGATTTCCTTGCAAAAACGAAGAATTCAACTTCTTACCATACAACAATTTAGCTCATTACTACAAATCTAGTGCTTCACCGATCGTGTCCTATTGCCTTTTTCGAGGATATTCGATGACATTGAATCTAGATAGGTCGAAATTACATTTTTGTAATTACGTTTCGAAAGTGCTTACTTTTCAATCGTTGAAAAGGCAGCGAATTGGCCTACTTTTCCAACCAAACTTTAACAAGTCTGCCGAAAAGTACTACTTTTTGGCACTCTTAAGTGTGCCGAAAAGTAGTACTTTTCGACACTGTTGTTTGATTGGACAATTTGCTCCTAGTTTGGCTTAATTTATCATAGTTAACAAAGTTAATATGCCGGAAATCTATAAATTTTATGTCCGCGCACGTCCTTTCGGTCACTTCCTGTATTATTTCTTCCAAAAATTTCTCCTCTTAGAAGAAAAAGTGCCAGACTGAACTGGACGGAAACTTAAAAATTTGTGACAGCCATCTTGGTCTGTCCTGGTCTGTAGGCCTAGTGAAACGCCTACTTGATCGGATAATAGGCTAAGACGGCTAATACACGTGGAAGCCCGCTTGCATGTTTTCTCAGAATTGATTGATTGATTTATCTTTATTTGAGAGACTTTCAGCGTTTTCTCAGAATGTGCAGTTAAGGTTGTAATTGATGGGTGATTTTCGTAATTACAAAAACAAACTTTGTATGCAACACGTTGCAAAACTCGAGTTTTTTCAGCACTCGTTCTATTTATCCAACTCGGCAAGCCTGGTTGGATAAATGTACAACTCGTGCTGAAAAAATCATCATTTTTGCAAATTGTGGCATAAATAACTATTTCAGCACTACAAAAAACTTTCCGTTTCATATTTTAGTACAAGGCAGCGTACATCGTATTAACGCATTTTTATATTAAAATCCTAAATTTTTTGCATGGGCCGTAACGCACGACCATATGTATTTTCCTTTTCTTTAGAGTGTTGTGAACGGCATCTAAACATTTTAAAATAAAGTATTAAAAACACCAACGAATGGAATGAAAGTAGAATAAACTGTTTCTATTAGGGGTTTCAGTTTCTAGTGTAACTTGAACTTTTCTATGGCTTTCATTGAATGTACATACACAGTTCATAATTTTAAACATATTCGAAAAATGGTCTGAACTCTGGAGCATCTCACGACAAACACTTTTCAAAAACTCACTATCGAAATGCAACTTTATTCGAAGGTGATTATGGATATCAAAACATTAAATCAACATTGCAACGCCTTTTCTGCAATGTGGCACTCCAACTTTGTACAATGAGAGGCAAATTCGAACACCAAATGTTGTGGAACGATCATATGTAGTAGGTACTAAATCGTAGATCTTCGATACTAGCGTTGGGTAAAATATCAACAGTCTAGGTAGATCATTATTGTTAATTTCCTTCTGTATCCGAAAAAAAATACCGAGCGATTCCGCTTTTCCTGCTAAAATTTCAGCGGATGTTTTGTTGTAGTTACTCCATACTGCATATAACGGGCGTTTCAAAATATCGGCGCCTTAAAATGACGTTTCCATTGGAAAGTCACTGGAATGATATGGGAAATTTCGTTAAGCTTGGCTTAGGGTAAGCCGTCGCCTTTATTTCCTAAACCGGTGTGAAGAAATGCAAATATTTAAACCTGGCTTAAGAATTTGGCTTAACTTTAAGTGTGGTTTAAGATAAACCAGGCTTACGTCGTTAAGCCGGGTAGGTGAAGAAATCGGCCCTAAGTCATATAGCGTTATTATTGTCCCGCCTATGGACGTATATGGCCTTCATTTTTGTACGCATTAGGCACTTTTTCTGCATCTTATGCGATGTAGCTTTCTCATATTAGAATACTTATAACACTTAGCCCCAAGCAATGATACGGCTATTTGGATGTAACTTCTTCTGCAAACGATAGATACCTACCAAAGGTCATCACTTTGAAATTTGTTGCATATTTTGGAATTTGCCACGAAATTTCGATTTTTATCCCATTGTGATGAGGTACGGGAACTGGGTCAAACCTAGAGACGCACACGTCGATTTTGGCTTCAGAACAAATTAGAGATGACTCTTTTTGCCCTATCTGCTTTCGCCGGCCTTCAAGAATTTCTCCATTCAGCAGCAATTATTCCAAATTGAACCTCACGCCTCTCTGTCTCTTTTCTGGGTTTCACCTGGCTTACCGATGGGACTGCAAAGCAAAAGGACACAGAAGACGGTTAACCACTTACCTTTGACTTTTCCGAGGATTTCAGACAACCCAATCGCCTTTTTTTCTATTTGAATGCTTCCAAATACTGTCGATTGAAAGAATTTCCGGATACAAAGCGAGCTTAACTTAGAATTGCGTAACAGTTTCAGCATCAAAACTTCGATTCCCCGTAAATAGACCATTCTCTCCAGTTTAGTGCTGTTTTCAAATTTCTTTTCTTCATTCATTCGGATCAGCGTGGAAAAAATCTTTGCATACATGGCTCCTAATGTCACACCTTTCTCAACAAAAAAGACATGCTTCGTATAGGAAATTGGCCGCGTTCCAACGAAATCCCACATAATACCTTAACCAGCCAGACATGCTGGACTTTCCTTCCGTGACTATACATAAATACCTAGAAGCGTATTTATAGGAAGGTTCTCACTGTGCTTCGGCGCCAAGATAATAATTTATCGACGTTTTTTCTCCTCATACTCGGTACCTACCTGTGAAATTTTTATTTGTAAATATATTTTGCACCGGGTCAAATCCTATGTGATTGCATTCTGCCGGAGAATGATTTACAACCATCGGGGAGTAGCCTCTTCTCTTTACATCACAAAACACACATTAAATCGAACCGCATCCAGAAGATGATCAGGTGCTGAAAAACGAAACGCCAACCCCACCCAAGAATCAAAACGCAAAAATTATTGCCCAAAACAGCCACAACCACATTTGTCGCGTGTGTACGATCAACGCGCGAATACCTTTCGGAAGATGGTCAATAAATTCACAGAAACTGCCCCTATACCTCTGAATACCTACCTACCTACGATAGCACATTGGGTTTCGATTCATTCTTAGTCGAGAGAATCGGCCGGCTGTGTAATTGCCCTCATAGAACAGAGCAGCACCAGAACTCGAAATACTGGCGGTTTACCATTCAACAAAGACAAGGATGCGCTATAAATCACGCATTCATGAAGTTTTATGGCAGTGTCTATTGTGGAGAAAGTGCCGCCTGCAAACGACTGGGGGAGTGAAAGTGAAAACTAGCCGATTGTGAATATTGGGACAGTTTACTGCGTAACGATACTGCTGGCAAAAATGAGAATTGGGACTACTTGAATAGGAACTGTTGGAAATACTCAGGTACCCGAATAATGTAAAGTTTAATGAATGGAACAGAATTATTTCAATCTAGAATAATTCATTTACACCGAAAGTGTAAAAAGAAATACACCAGAGGCTGTACAGACTGAACATAACTTACACTAGACAACGGACAACGAATATGACAACCAGTGGCCAATGAAGTATTTTTCGTTCGATGAAAAGTTTTCTCCGACTGGAGTGGGAATCGAACCCACGCTCCATGGCTTATAAAAAGCTTAAACGGCTGGTGCCACTGACCGCACCGCCACGAAGCAAACGAGCACCAGAAGGCTTCGAAAAGAGGGGCAAGCAGTCTTCCCAAACGAACACCGAACTCGCAAAGTACTGTTGTATTTAACCGTTATGTGGCCGGCAAACTTTTTGCTATTTTCTACACCGTGTATTTTAAATGTGTGCTGGGTACCCGGGTACCCTGCCGGCCACATAAGGGTTAAACTCCGCCTGTACTTTGACTTGGTGTTTAAACCGCAACACACAAATCTGTACCCAAACGTGTATTGCTGACTGCGCCCCAAATTGGACTGACACAATAGTGTGCACACACCTTCAAAGTGTGATTTCAGCGCAGGGACACGTCGGATCGAGTTGAGGTCTTCGGTGCACTTATTCCTTGTAAATGGAGGAATAAGTGCACCGAAGACGTCGAGACGATCCGAGGCAAATGTGGACTTTTATCACACTTTTTAGGCGTACCAAAAAAAGTGTGATAGTCCAATTTGGGATGTAGTCTGCAATACTTATGTTCAGAGTTCGTTCCAAACACAAGTACGAACATATGTACAGTACACGTGTATCGCACGAAACGAAGTGGGAAGCGATCGTGCCAAAAAGAACTTTCTCGAACGACGATTGGCAGTTCGGCACCACTCGTTTACCAATCGGAAAGCCGCTTCGGGTTACATTCTATCGGTTTTCGCTCGGTTCGACTTTTGTTTTGTACTTCTGTACGAACACAAGTTTTGTACTTCTACTACTTTCTTTGGTACGGAGTACCCTAGCAAACACGGGTACTCCGATGTTTGGCGTTTGATGTTCAACACAAGTGCGAGTAATCGTACCGAAGTTCGTGGGAAGACTGGGGACAAGTATTGTTCGTAACCTCGAGGTTAGCTGCCTAGTCTTGCAGCTAGGGACTTCGTAACTTACTATATAGCTTCACCACTCCATATGACCTCGGAAGGCAGGTTAGTGTCGAACCCACGCCTGCTTCCAGACGCACTAACAATGTCAAAAACTTATACTGCTTGCATCGGCCTCCCCCCAGCAGAGCCCTTATCAGCTTTCACTGCAGAAGGACGCAGATGGACAAGGGCGTAGCCAGCTTTTCAATCAGGGGGGGGGGGGGGGGGGGCAAGCACCCTTAGTAAAAATGTACCTACTAGCTTTTATAACTAAACGCAACACGATGAAATTGAATATAATAACATTATATTCTAAAAGCTTTATTTAACCATTAACCCTGTTGTATTTTATACAATACGTTTACAAAAACTCGCCTGATCTACACAAATCAACGTGGTTCTGGTAGCGATGGCCAATTTCTGAAAGATTAAGGATTTTTATTTACTTGTGCAATATTTTGCTCTGATTTTTTTTGTCAATGTCTACAAAACATTCACCAGAAATTATAGCTGAACTCTTTTGGAAATTACGAACTCTTTTGAGGATAAACCTAGAATTTTCTGGTTCCTGTATGCTTCCATTTATCTTCCAATACTATTTACTGGAGAAATTCCTCCAGAATTTTTTGAATTCCAGAAGGAACTTCTGTAAAAAATTCAATAAATTAACCTGTACGAATTCCAGAATAAATTATGGGAGGGATACCTAGTGAAATTTCTGAAGAGATCTCATGAGGAAATCGTAGATAAATTTCTGGAGGATTCACTGGAGGAAATTCTGGAGAAATTCCTGGAGGAATTCTGGACGGAATCCCTAGTAAAATTTCATAAGAAATGTCTTTAAAAATTCATATATGAAATCTCTAAATTTGTGAAGGAATCCTTGGAGGAATGCCTGTAGAAACTTCTGAGCAAACTTCCGGCGTAATTCCTGAAAGAATTCCTGGAGAATTTCCTTGAGCAATTTTTTGGGTGAATTCTTGGAATCCCAATGAGAATTCTGGGAGAAATTCCTGATGAACTCTCCAGAGGAACTCTAGGAGGAATTGCTGGAGAAATTTCTGAGAAAAATCCCTTGAGAAACTGCAGGAGGATTTCCTGAAAGAACCCTTGGAGGAATTTCTGGAGGATTCCCTGGTGGAATCTCTGGAAATACCCCTCGAAAAATTCGTGGAGAAATCCCTGAAGTAATTGTTGGAGGAATCTCTGGAGAAATATCTGGAGGAATCCCTGAAAATTTCCTCAAAGTATTCCTGGAGAATTTCCTGAAAGAATCTCTGAAGAAATCCCAAGAGGATTTCCAGGAGAAATTCCTGGACGAATTGCTCGCATAATTCCTCAAGGATGCCATATTTCCAGAAGAAATTCCTGGGGTATTTCCAGGAGGTGTTCCGGAAGAAATTTCCTGGGGAAATTCCTAGATAACATCCCGGAGGAATAAATGGAGGAGTTCTTAGTGGTATTCCTGTGGAAATTTCTGGAGGAATCTCTAGAGGAATTCTTGAAAGAATTACTGGATGAATATCTAGAGGAATCTCCAGAAGAATTCTGAGAGATTTCTGTTTCTATTTCTGTTATTTTTCTATTTTTGAAAGAACCCCTCGAGAGATTCCTGGAAGAATTTCTAGTGGAATTGCAAGTGGAGTTCCTGGAGAAATTCTCGAAGGAATTCCTGAAGGAATCCCAGGAGGATTCCTTGAAGAAATTTGTGAAGAAATCCCTGGAGGAATCCCTGGTGGAATACCTGGAGGAATCCCTGAAAAATTCCTGCAGGAATTCCTGGAGAAAATTCTTGAAGAATTTCTGAAGAAATCTCTAGAGGATTTCCTAGAAGAATCTTTGGAGAAACTTCTGGAGGATTTCCTGAAGGAATCTTCAAAGAATTTCCTGAACAGATTTTTCATGGAGAAATCTCTGGAAGAATCCCTTCAGGAGGGAAATCCCCTGGAGGAATATCTGGAGGAATCAGGAAGCAATTCCTGATAAAATCTTGGGAGAAATTCCTGGAGAAATACTTAGAGTAATTGCTGACATAATTTCTGAAAGATGTCCAGGAGCAATTCCTGGGGTAGCTCCTGGTGAAATTACTGGGGTTATTCCTAGAGAAATTCCTGGATAAAATCCTGGAGGAATACCTGGAGGAATTACTAGGGGTATTTCTTTTGGAATTTCAGGAGGAATCTCTAAGAGAAATTCTCGGAAGAATTACTGGATGAATTTCTAGAGAAATTCTGGGAGAATTCTATTTTTCTGTTTCTGAAATCCTGGAGGAATTTCTAGCGGAATTTCTGGAGGAACTCTTGGATAAATCCTTGAAAGAATGCCTGAAGGAATCTCTGGGGAATCCCAAAAGCAGTTTGTGAAGAAGTCCCTGGGAGAATCCCCGAAAAATTACTGATGGTATTCCCCCCGGAAATTCCTGGAAGAATTTATGAAGAAATCCCTAGAGGATTTCCAGGCAGAATCCTCTGGAGGATTTCCTGGAGGAATCCCTGAAATATTCCTGAGGGTATTCCTGGAGAATTTTCTGGAAGAATATCTGAGAAAATCTCCAGAAGAATTTCTGGAAAAATTCCTGGAGAAATTGTTGACATAATTTCTGAAGGATGTCCAGGAGCAATTTCTGGATCAATTCCTAGAGAAATTTCTGGAGGAATTCCTGATGAAATTCTTGGGGTAATTCCTGAAGAACTTCCTGGAATAGTTCTTGGAGATATTCCTGGATAAGATCTTGGAGGAATTGCTGGAGGTTCTCCTCTGGGAATTGCTGGCGGAATCCGTGAGGGAATCTCTGGAGGAATTCCTTCATCAACTTCTGTATGAATTTCTGGGGGAATCTATGGAGAAGTTGTGGGAGAAATTTCTGAATCTCCTGAAAATTCTGATCTCCTGAGAAATTCACGGAGAGATTTCAAGAGACATTTCTGAAGGAATTCCTGGAGAAATCTCTGGAAAAATCCCTGAAAAAGTTCCTGAACGAGTTTTAGCAGAATTTCTAGAGAAATATCTGTAGCGATTCCTGGAGGGAAAACCGGAAGATTTCTTGGTGGAATTTCTGGAAAAATTCCAGAAGGTATTCCTAGAAAAAAACCCTGGAAGAATTTTTGAAGCAATCCCTATTTTATGATGGTGTTCCTTGATTAATTCCTGGTGTAATTCCTGAAGGAATCTCTGAAAAATTCTTGAAGGTATTCCTGAAGAATATTCTTGAAGAATTTATGAAGAATCCCTAGTGGATTTCCTGGAAGAATCCTTGGAGAAACTTCTGCAGGATTTCCTGGAGGAATCTTCAAAGAATTTCCTGAAGATATTCCATGGAGAAATCTCTGGAGGAATCCCTTAAGCAATTCCTGATGGAATCTCATGAGAAATTCCCGGAGAAATACCTAGAGGAATTGTTGACATGTCCAGGAGCAATTCCTAGAGAAATTCCTGGAAAAAATTCTGGGGGAATTGATGTAGAAATTCCTGGAGTAATTCCTAAATAAGTTCTTGGAGAAATTCCTGGAGAAATTTCTTGAGGTATCCCTTTGGGAATTTCAGGAGGAATCTCTAGAAGAATTTTTGGAAGAATTACTGGATGAACTTCTGGGAAATTCCTATTTTTATTCTATTATTTTTCTTTTTCTGAAAAAATCCCTTGAGAAAACTCCGGAGGAATTTCTAGCGGAATTTCTAGAGGAATTCTTGGATAAATCCTCGAAGGAATTCCTGAAGAAATCCTTGGAGGAATCCTAGAAGCAGTTTCCAAAGAAATTCCTGGTAGAATCCCTGAAAAAATGCTGATGGTATTCCTCCAGGAATTTCCTGGAAGAATTTATGAAGAAATCCCTAGAGGATTTCCAAAAATAATGTTCAGAGGAACTTCTGGGGGATTTCCTGGAGGAATCTTCGGAGGATTTCCTGGAGGAATCCCTGAAAAAATCCTGAGGGTATTCCTGGAGAATTTACTGGAAGAATGTCTGAAAAAAAATCCAGAATTTCTGGAAAAAAATCCCGGAGAAATTGTTGACATAACTTCTGAAGGATGTCCAGGAGCAATTCCTGGATCAATTCCTAGAGAAATTGCTGGAGGTATTCCTGAAGAAATTCTTGGGGAAATTCCTGGAGAATTTCCTGGAATAGTTCTTGGAGAAATTCCTAAATAAAATCCTGGAGGAATTGCTGGAGGTTATCCTTTGGGAATTGCTGGCGGAATCCTTGAAGGGATTCTAGGAGGAATCTCTGTAATAATTCCTTCAACAATTTGTGGATGAATTTCTGGGGGAATCTCTAGAGGAGCTCTGGGAGAGATTTCTGAAAAAAAAACGCCTGAGAAATTCCCGGAGGAATTTCTGAAGAAATCCATGGAAAAATCACTAGAAAAGTTCCTGGAGGAGATTTTTGTGCAAATCCTGGAGGAATGCCTGTAGCAATTCCTGGAGGGAACACTGGAAGATTTCTTGGCGGAATTTCTGGAAAAAATCCAGAAGGTATTTCTAGAAAAAATCCTGGAAGAATTTCTGAAGGAATCCCTGAAGGATCTCCTGGAGTAATTCCTAGAGGAATTCCTGAAGAAATTTTTGGATGAATCTCTTAGGGAATTCGTATCGGAATACCAGAAATAATTCCTCAAGAAATCGCAGATGGAGTTCTTGAACAAATTTGGAAGGAATCCTTAGACGAGTTTTTGAAGAAACTCCAGAAGGAAACCCGGAAGAAATTTCAAGAGGAATTACTAAGGGAATCCTTAAGCAGTTCCTGGAGGAAGTACTGAATCAATTCCTAGAAAAGATCCTTAAAAAATACAATGAGGAATTGCTGGAGGAACCCTAAAAAGAGTTCGTGGGAGAATCTTTGGAGGATGTTCAAAATAAGTTGTTTCAGAAAGAATCACAGAAGGAAGTCCCGAGTTAAGTCCTGCAGAAATTCTTGGAGGAATCCCTGGGGGATATCCTAGAAGAATACCCGTAGAGTTTAACGGAGGAATCTCTAGAAATACTCCTGGAGGAATCTCTATAAGAATTTCTGGAGGAATTTCTGGAGAAATATCTATACGCATTTCAATTCCCAGAGGATCCCTGGAATAATTCTTAAAGGAATCTCTGAAGAAATTCATGGAGAATTCGCAGTAAAAATTTCTGAAGAAATTGCAGATCCTTGGAGAAATCCTGAAGGAATACTAATAAGAGTTCGTGGAAGAACGCCTTGGAGAATCCCTGTAGCAGTTCCTGGAGAAACCCCAGGAGAAATCCTGGGGAATTCCTAAATAATTCCTGGATTATTTTAATTTTATTTTTATTTCGATTATTTTTTGGAGATCTTCTGAAAGAATTCTGAAAAGTGTTCCTGGGGGAACCCTTGGAGGATTTTTTTAAATAATTCCTGGAGTTGTTTCTGAAATAAACACAGAAGATATTCCCGGTCGAATACTTGGAGGAATGCTTGAAAGAAAATCTGGAGGAATCCCGGAAGCAATCCCATGATGAATTCCTTAAGAAATCCCAGGAAAGCTTTCATAACAAATTTCTGGAAGAATTTCTGTAGGATAAAAAAAATGAAGGCATCCATGTCTGCAATATTTTTTGGACGAATTATTATTGGAATTTTTGGATGGAGAATGTTTTGTACAATGATTTAAGAAACTCCTGGAAATTTCTGGAGGAATTATCGAAAAAAGCACTGGAACAATCACTGAAGGAACTTCTAAAGATATCCTAGGAGAAGTTCCCGGAGGAATGCCTGGTGAAACCCATACAGGAATTCTTGGAAAACTCTTTGGAGCAATCCATGCTAGAATCACTGAAGGAAGCTATGGAAAATTCCTGAAGGAATTCATCGATGTATCCTTGCAGAAGTATTTGTAAAAAACTGAAGGAATCGTGGGGGAATTCTTAGAGCATTTCTTGGAACAAGTCCTAAATAAACCCTACAAGATGTCCATGGAAAAATTCACGAAAGAGAAACTCCTGGATATGTTCCTTGAGGAATTTCTGAAAGAATCCTTGGAAAAGTTCCTGAATAACTGCCTAAAGGAATTTCCGGAGATGTCCTTGAAAGAATTTGGATTATTGAATTAGGTATTATTATCTTAGCATGACGTTTGTTTGAATTGAATACAAGTAAAAATTCGGGTAGTAGTAGCATATAACTACACTCTATAGCAGCATATAGTTCTACAAAGTCCTTGTTTTCCCCTACCGGAAACTTGCCGTGTTGTTTTTGTGTTCCATGAATAAACATCACAAAATTTAACCATTCATCCAAGCTTGTTATTTGGTTAAATTCTATGATAAGATTGAAGTAGATCTCTCGGAGAAATACATGGCGAAATTTCCTGCGATTCTCAAGAAAAAAAAAGTTGGATAATTGTGGATAAAAACCTCAATTATTAGAATAGTCTAGAGAATAGTTTTTGTTTTTAATATTTTTTCTGGAACACTTGAATTATTGACAGTCTTTGAGTCGGCTTGAATTAAAAAAAAAATCTGTCGGCCAGGGGGGGGGGGGCACGGCCCTCTGGCTACGCCCTTGCAGATGGAGCCTTCGGCTACTCCGGACCTCTCCTTGGTATTAGCTTGAATCCAACTGATTAGGTACCCGCCACGATAACGGCATACCAGGGAGTCTCCCAACGGTCCGTTAAAATCAGAGTGTAAAAAATGCGAAGATCCAAAGTGAAAATTTACATTCTATTTAGTACACATGCCGACTTCGAAGCCCTGAGATGGACTCCCATGCATTCAAATGTGAGGCTTTATTGACACATTTAAGCAGTTTCGCTTCTTCCCAGTTGATGTTGTGGTTCGTGCTCTCTACGAACATCCCCAATCCATGGATCGCATCACCGACCCTACGGTGACTCCAAGATCTCCCATCCTTTCCGTCTAACAAATATCCCAGTTCGTTCTGGATGCAAAGGTGCTCTCGGTCTTTAGTAGCACCAACCAGCACACTCTAACATTATTTTCCCTTCTCAACTGATTATTAGGACGTGGCCGGCGCCGTTATTGATCATCAAATGTATGAGCTGCTTAAATTGCACTTTAAGAATAAGTGGAGTGTCTCTGTCCTCATTCATTTGGATCTCAGTGCAGTTGGTACCAGCTCAGATCAATCACGGAGGAGCAACCATTGACATGTATACTCAGAGATGATCGTTTGATTTTGATCGATATTGCTTCTGTATTAGGTATAATATTTTACAATTTTCATAATCATATTACGGGATTTACACACACAGAGGGTAACCTAAGGGGATTAAATGAACTGATGAGTGGACTTCGTGGAGTAGCCAGACTTTTTTCATGAAGTAGCTTATCCTGCTAAATACAACAAACCATCAGGTAGATCATCCCCTTCCGGAATGATTGTACAGCCATCATAGGTAATACTAGCGCTGATGGTAAGTACACTTTTATCATAATCAATTTTCTGCAGGATACTGCGGGATTACTTCGACATTTCTCCTGTAATTTCTTCAAGAAATTTCCGTAAGCTCTCTTCTAGTTTCTCCCTGGATTTATACAGGACTTACAGCTGCGATATTTCCTAAGGGTCCTTGTGTGTGTTTTTTTTTGTTTTGAAGTGTCACCAGAGATTTTTCTCGCAGTTGTTCTTCCGGGACTTCTATCAGAAAATTCCTTCCGTTGTCATTCCTAGGATGTCTCTCTGTGCGTTTTTTTTTTTAATTTACTCTGGACCAGAGCTTAAAATTTTCATTTTCAATGAGTGAAATTCAACGTGAATTTTAAAAATTCGTCAACTCAGGGATGAAATTAAATTTTTTTTTTGGTGAATGAATTTTCTCACTTATTCATTCATTTTTCTGTCATTGACAATTTTCAATTTTGCGAAAAAAAAATCGTGACAAAGAATTGAATCGAAAAAGAGAGGCATTCAGCTGACAATGAATGTGGCCAAACATGAATGAAAAAATGAGAATGTCAATTTTCACTTTCAA
Organism: Aedes albopictus; assembly: GCF_035046485.1. NCBI lineage: Eukaryota > Metazoa > Arthropoda > Insecta > Diptera > Culicidae > Aedes > Aedes albopictus. The sequence continues at coordinate 220,661,880 of NC_085138.1, forward strand.
TCTTCGAATTTTTTACACTCTGCTCTGGACTTTCATTAGTTTTTTTTCGGAGTACCTTCTGGGATTTTTGTAGGAGCTATAGCTGATATTTCTCATGGAATTAAGGGATAGGATACGAGTGCCCTGTCATGTTCCCAAATTCATCCTGTTCGAAAACAAGCGATTACGGCACCGATTGATTTCGTTCTTTTTGTGTTCATGCGTGCTCACTAATTTTTCTTATTTGCATTTTTTTACTTTTAAAGCGTTTTGACATTTTTCAATGTTATGAAAGTTCACATGATTATCTTAAAGTCACCCATACATAATTTTTTTGTAGGTAATGTCATTTTTAAGTTTTATTGAGTAAAAAAATAGCTTTTTGAGGTATTTAATTTTTAGTAACAAAATTCAGTTTTTTTAGAAGAAAAACTAAATAAATTTTTCAATGAGCTGCCATTTATTAATCTACAACTTTGCCGAAGACAGTTTTCCGATCAAACAAGCAGTTTCAGTGATATGATTTTATTTGCATATGTTCCATTTTTTCATAGGCCCTATTTGAAAGTTGGTCGAGACTCCATAAAAAGTTTAATATGAAAAAAAAATGGTTATTTATATTGATTAGCTGGTTATTGGTTAAAATGGTTATTTATATTGAACAGCTGTGCAAAATCATATGCAAATCAAAAAATGCAAAATTAAAAAAAAAAATGATTTTTTTCGTGCTGCTTCGTGGAAGCCTCCCCTGAAAAAACCTGGAAAACTCAGGGAATTTATTTTTGTTTTATGAGTAGACACTCGCAAGCCCTTGGCGTTGGTATTCCCGTCCAGTTTTTTTTCACTGTAGCGTCGCCTCGGTCGTCAGGACTCTAACTCGCACTGTCCCGACGAGAGCCGATTTTCACCTATCATCAACTCGGCCCATGTATACGCTATAGTCTTGAAGACCAGCGTGTCTCCCCAGTCACACTAGCAGGCTGGCTTACCTTTTTTCTCAGATCTTTCCTTTTCACTATCGTGATCCAGGAGCTCTTCTTTCCTTGGTCTGATTGGCTGCTAGTCTTCAGGGGGAGGTAACCTCTTGAGGCTTATTTTTCTTGTCCTTAGCGCATATATGACGCGAGCTCCACAAGGCGGCCAACACCGCAAGAATGCCGGACAACAACCCTACAAAACTAATATTTATAACTGATCCGATTGGTACAAGAAGACGGGGAGCACAGCGGGCAAGATGGAGCACTGCAACCGTAAATGGAGTATTTTGGCGTACCAACTATTGTTATTTATGTGTTATGCTATTGTGATGTAGACTGCCTATGATCGCATAACTGTCGCATATGAATAAGAAACCCAGCAAATATGGGACTGATATAAGATCAGTAGAGCAGTAGAGTAAATGATTGTGTATAAAATTTACCTAATCTGTTCACTTTTGAATCTTTTTGACGCTTGTATCGTTTTGTAAAGGAGCTACAAATTTTACAGATATTTTATATGCAGGCTGACTCGATTGCATTTTGTGTAAGTAATATGTGTGACCAGGTAAGGTAATGATTCCGTCGAAGGGAATCATTAAAAATATATCAGCAAATATGACCCATCGATCGACTGATCAATCTGATGATGAGTACGATAGTTGACTGCTCTTCGCGCCACCGACCAAAACCAACAGCTGAACGATCCATGATCGATGAGGCGCGCCGCGGATCAATTTTTATTTATTCTTTTGGCGCTGCCGGTTCGGCTACCAGGAGTGATATGCATATAATACCGACCGTCGACCATCATCCCTTGCGTCGATCTTTCTCTCTTTCTTTGTTGATATAGCGATACACCAGCCTGGCTACTAACCAACCAACCATACACGTCGGTGATGTGGCCCTTGGCTCTCAGTTAGCTACCTATTTACTCGAGCGATCGCGCGGTGCAAGCCAAAGAATATCCGTCTGCTGGATGGAAAGACGGCAGCACCAGCAGTGAAACAGACATCGACACTCAACGTTGGTGGTCTATTTTCAATTATTTGGTCAAAGATAATAATTATTTATAATAATATATAATAAATTACATAGAAAGCTGTCTGCCTTTATTAATCATTTTTAATTGCTATATTGCTGCAAAGTATTTCGCAGCTTTCTGACGTTTTCGATTTTACAAAGAATGCAGTTGATGCATGCCTTTCGAAGTATGTAGCTACATTTCATCTATTTGATCTCTCTCGATGCTTTCGATTGACATTTTGTAGCAAAAATACACAATGAAAGACGGCGTGTGAGCCAGTGAACTGATACAAGTTATGCTAGATTACATGTCCATCATGGTTTTCCGGTAAAGCTGATTGGATTGATTCGTACAGGGTGCGACAGGAAAAAATGCGAAAAGTTCAAGGCGCTATCACACGCTAAATATGGGATACATATGACTATTTTTTCATATTCTAGTACTACAAAATAAAAATGAACATATTTGATTTTTAACATGTGATAAAGTAAACATAAAAAGTGGGTATCTACAAATTGCGTGCCCAATAGTCATAAAACAAATAGGCTCAAATATTTAAAAAAATCAATTCGATGCAAAACCAGGCCATACTAATCCAGAGCCATGTAGTTTTACATACTAGATGAAATAAGCACATATATATGATGATGTTGTAGATAAAATTATTTTTTCATCAGATATGAAATTTAACGACCTGTGTACTTTTCAGTGGTTTGAAAACTCTGATTGTCTTCAGCGTCAGGCGTCGTCTTGTAAAGGTTACACAGATCGAAAAAAGAGTGTAAGTCTCTGTGACATATAATGCACATGATTGCAGCGTGGAATATCCCACAAGTTTACATGCCATATCATGTAAAAGTCATAAAATATCATGTAAACTTCCATTATATGTCATGTAATTCAGCATGACTCTGAGTGTTTACATGACATATAACACAAATTTACATGATATATCTTGTAAACCACCATAACACTAAGTTTACATGACTAAAATGAAGTTTACATGACGTGTAAATCTCATTATTTTTATCTGTGTAGTGACCAAAGTGGGGAAAATTTCAAATAACTTTTCAGAAAATTAGCCTGTTAGAGACGTGGAACATTGAAACATAGATGGGTTAAAGTCAAATTGACGAAAATGAGGTTTGAAGCCGAATAACGCTTTCGCATTTTTTTTTCCTGCCGCATTTTGTATCGTCACACTGTATGTTTACGGTGTATTCACAACCAGCCAAGCTTTGTAATCTCAAATGCTCTGTAGAATGTCATTTCATTTGCAAAGCAAATAGATAGACCGGATTCCGAGAAAATTATACCTCGTGGCCCGGCGCAATTCTGATAAAATAGTGTTTCAATATTATTGAGAAATAAGCACATGACTACATTGACGCGTTCATAATTAAACAGTTTCATACACTGGAATATAGAATACAGAGCAAATCGATCGCTCACTCGCTCGAACAGTACAAGAGTCCAATTTTTATTTTTATATGATTTCAGATTGATGATAGTGGGTTATTTATACCACCGCACGCGGCAAATCCGTGAAACCATAATTGTTTTTCGGTGCTTCTCGTTCGATTTTCGCCGCCAAGAACCAAAATGCTGAAATACAATTTTATCAGAGCCACAAGGAAAAAAAAACGCTGGCTCATACGTAGGTACCTACATACATATCGCCGGCGCAAATTTAGTAGATGGAAGGCGTCTCGCCGTTTCGCGCTTCTTTCCTTTCGTTTTCGTCCAAATATCAGTCCAAAAAACATGGAAAGTGCAGTTCTTCGATAATAATAAATCGTACTACCCATAATGCCCGAGCATACGTACGTACATTTGTCGTTTGCGGATAGATAGTTTTTGGTTGATAACGAAATTCGACATGTAGCCCAATATAAACGTAAGCAAAACACACAAACGTGCCCTCCACTTCGATCGTGTTAACATAAATAACACACCCCGAAAATCCGAAATTAAATTGATTGAGTTTAGGATATTAGTGGCGTTAGCGTTTCTGGTTGAGAATCTGTTGTTCCAGATTTTTCTTATACTCAAACATAACTTTTTATTTCTTATTTTGAATAATAACATGTTACATTGTTTCATTTTTTCTCATTTTACAGAAATTTTTCATTAAACGCGAGGAAGAGAGTTTCACCCCAAGTGATGCCGTTCAGCAAATCCCAAATCTGGGTCTGGTGATAGACCTTACATTCACATCGAAATACTACAATCCTTCGGTAATTGCTTTGCTCGTACGCAAGTAATGTAAATGTAATTCATTGAACTTTTGTTTTCTCTCCACTAGGAATTTGAGAAACTCAACGTTCAACACAAGAAAATTTTCACGAAAGGACACGAGGTTCCAAAAAGACATCTGGTGAACAAGTAAGTGTAATTTATCTATTTGTAAAAAAGGAAAATATGTAGCATGAAGAAAACCATAATAAACACTGATACACGTTTAACAGAGCACAGTACTTCAGTCCATTTGATTAGGACAACTAGTACGAAAAAATCGTGATACCCGTGATCGTGATCGAGTTGATCTCCCGTACATCACACATACATTTATTTGTAATGAGCAATTCCAGATCAACGCACAAATCGCGTAGACGCAAATTTTTCCAATTCAAATGAAATTTTGATCATGTATGTGCTTCTATCCGAATTTGTTTTTATGTGATTTATTCTGCAATATTCTCCAACTAACTGTTCAAAAGTATCACATTCATAATAAAACATAATCAACACTACTGAAGTTGCCTTCTGCTCATCCGGTGGGGATTGCGGAGGAGTTGAAGAACTTAACGAAACTGGAATTGACTTACTACGAAACTAAGGTGGTTGTTGTGAACAAACGGAAGTCGGAGCAGCAGGTGGTAAAATTGAACACCGTACCATGTCACACGATGCACTCTGTGTCATCTCCGATATGATTGTCTATCGCATAGGTTTTCAAACTTTCAGGTGTGTGACCCCCTTTTGCTAGCAGTCGTATTTTTCGCGACCCACCAAGGAAGTCCCCCATTTGTTGTCTGTTATTGTAAATTTTTAGCATTTCGACAAGTTTCCCTTTGACCTCTAGGTTTCGCGCCGTGTTGGGCACTTTGCGACGATTAACTCAAATCCGCACAACAGCGCACAATTTGCGCGCCGATTGCCTATGCGCCAAGTTTTTCACTAGCCAAATTACTATTATTCAGAGATTTAATGAAGTAAAAGCGTTGTTACCGTCAATAATATCTTTGTTGTACATTATTTCCAGACATAAGGAAGTTCAATGTTTTAGGCAAAAAATGGAACCGAACCCTAAGAGATATAGAGCTCTTTGCGCGAACCATTTTGACGCTTGTTTATTTACATTTGGTATGGCCCACAACCCGCACAACCCATGGGCTGTCGGCGCACAAGTTGTTGGCCGGTATGCGGATTTCAGAAAATATTCACAATATCCTACTGTCCCTCGCGACCCCCTGCATGAAGGCCGGCGACCCCCTGGTCAGTGTCAGCTGCAGCTCGAAACCAGAACGTAATTGTGCATGAAACATTTTGATCGTTAACAGAAGTTTGCGACTTTCGCTTTGTTTTTGTATAAAAAAAAAATTATGAGAACTACCAATAAGGAGTGTATTTATTTATTTATTTATTTCTATACAAAATAATAGCTCAAATAATCATTAACGGTTCTCAAAGTATATGCTACTATGCGACAATAATGCTAATGTGCTTGATTAACTATTATAAAAGCATTCAATACTGCGCTTAAACGAAGAATAGCTTCTCATACTCCTGCAATTTCTAGCTAATTCGTTCCATGTTTTTTTTTAATTGCCCTGTGCAGAAAAGAATGTTTTAAGTTATCGGAGACACTTCTAAATGTCTAAAATTTACTGAAAAATCCAGTAAATTTTTGAGGATTGCTGAAAGTTCAGTTATTTCGTCCGGCAGGAGATTTACCAGCATATTACTGATGGATTTCAGCAAATTGGATCGAAATAAAAGAAATTAGCTGTTTTACTTGAAATCAACTGGAAAAAAGCATACACTTGATTGATTTCCAGAGTTTTTTTAAAAATTAATAATAAGTGTTCTGTTTATAATAGCTGGATCGATTGTTGCTTTAATTCAGAAGCATCTCGGGAACAACGTTGGATCGGCAAATAACTTGGTTGCTTGGAAATTGTGGACATTGTTTACCATCTAAAACAAACATTTTCTGGAATCAATAACAATATTATGTAGTTAAACTTTGATACATACCTATGAAAAGGTGTAACACTTTATGGTGATTTATTTATACACATTTTTAAGCAATTTAATGTTGTAAAAAACTCGGGTTTTAGTTCCCGCGAAAACACACGATGTGCAGATTTTTTTTTTATTTTGACAGATGGTCGGCCGAGGTAGCGAGCGGTCGGAATAATTTGCTGAAATTTCGGAAATTCAGTCGACTTTGCTGAATTTCGGCAAACACAATCGGTTTACTGATTTTTTCAGTAAAGTATGTGTTTGCTGGTTGTGCTTCAGCAAAGCATTTTGCTGAAACCTCCAAACTGTTTTTGGTGTGTATTTAGGCGCTGTACAAAAGTGTAAGTACAGCCGCCAATTGGAATCGCTCACGCAGTGCCCAAGTGGACAAAAGAGCTATAATTTAGGTTAAGTGGTTTAAGAATAAAAAAGTCTATTGTGAACATTTTCAACTACTTTACGATACACTCCTTATGTCACATGAAAGTTTTCAATCTATATTTCTCCGACTCCGTACCTCGAAGGAATAGAAACGCCCGTATAGCGAATTGGGAGTCGTGAGTTCGAGTCTCACCGGAGTACGTGGATTTCTTTTCATAAATCAAATCTCAATTTGTTCATCGAGCACATGTTTCTGTTGTGCACATGGATGTCAAAGCATTTTCAACAGTATATTTCTTAGGAAAAATGCAGAAATCAACGTAATACTTGCTTTTGTATTAGAAGTGGCACTGGCCAAAATAAAAGTACAGCGTTAGTTTTGGCCACATGCTCAATTTGGTTTCTGTTTTGGCCCGTCACGTGTGTTTCGGAGAAAAAAATAATGTTAAGTCTATCATGTTGCGGTCGTGAACAAGCATATTTGTGCACTGCACAGAGAAAAATTTCTACTCAATGACTGAGTTAGCCTTACTCAGAAATCGAAAAATCCTTTGTTTTCTTACCCAGTTTCGGCTAAAAGAGGGACAACCCATTGGCAATGGGTTGTCCCACTTTTAACGGAAACTGAGTAAGAAAACAAAGGATTTTTCGATTTCTGAGTAGGACCAACTCAGCCACTGAGTAGAAATTTTTCTCTGTGTGACGTTTATATAAGCATATCAGAAGCTTGAAATTATCAAAAGTGATGAACTGATTAGAACAAGTAATATGACTGACTTAATCATATTATGCTTACATCAACAATATTCATTGTTGATGGTTTGACAGCTCAAATGTTTTCATAGCAGATTCAAGCATGTTTATGCTTAACTTAACCCTTCAGTCAAACTAATTATTATTGATGATTCATTTAAATAACACAAAAATTGGTCAGATGAGGTTATGTTGCATTTCTAGAATCATCAAATGCTTTAAATTTAGGATAAACATTTCAATAACGGTCGATTTTTTGGGCAACATGATTTAATTGTAATACATTGCGCTACATACACTCTACCTCCTCCTTCTTTCTTCTTCTTCTTCTGTATGGCTAAACGTTTTCTTTGGAATTTGGCCTGTCTCTCTTCAACTTAGAGTTCTTTGAGCTCTTCCACAGTTATTATTTGAAGGGATTTGTTTGCTTGTCGTTGCATGAATTTGTATATTGTGAGGCATGCACAACGATGCACTATACCCAAAAGAAACGAGAATATTTTCCCGACCGGAACGGGAATTGAACCTGCCGTTTCCGAATTGGCGATCCATAGCCTTAACCATTAGGCTAACTGGAGACCCGACAACAATAACTTAATTAACAATAAGATCTACCTAGCAGATCATGTCAATTGAAATAGCTATTGGCTGTATAACGCTATGCCAATCTACCATATCATGCTAGGCAAGTAATGCAATCAGTGGAACTGTGCCGCATCATTTTCAGAATAATCAACACACAATCTGTCATCGTATTTACGTGCGAACATGATCCCTCTACCATTTATTTAAATTCCAATAACACTTCGACATCCCAGCATGAACTTGTGTAGACGTAGAGGACTCGATGATCTGGCGACCAGCGTATACAAGTTCACCAACACATTGAAAATCCTGTTAATACCAAGAAGCTATATCATTGGTTCCTTGTGTAGCTTACCTGGGGGGATACTAATATCCTAATTGGCGATTGCCTGGAACCTCCTCGTATTGTTCCAATTCACGCTCATTTGAAATTTTGTAACTACTATCTTCGTGTCTGTGATGGATTAATTTCATTCTACTATTTTTTTTAAATGCTAATTAAATTTTTGACGTAAAGAAACTAATATTTCAGTTCGCTTCAATTTTAACCTTTCAGGAGGCACGTCATCAAGCAGCTGAAACTGCAACGCGCTCGCGCTATATACGACAAGCGAGGTTTTTTTTTAGAAATGAATGTTTTTTTATCTAGTTCATTTATTTGGGGCTCAATCGCGTATAACGCTTTACGGAGCCGAGGATCTTTCTTTGTACTTAATAGTATACATTATACAGAGTAATAACTTTTTAATGATATCTGTTAGTAAAGGGTGGAAGCCAGGGTACTCGTGGCAGCTCGAGGTTAGAAGGTCACATTTTGAGAGAAGAAATGAATGTTGCTAGATGTAAATTGACAAGAACTTGTCTGATTTAACTAATTATTTTTAACAGCTATAATACAATTTTGCATTCAACTGAAAACATGTTTATACATTTATCATTATACTGAAATATGTATACGTTAAATTTTGCGTACATAAATGTATTTACAAGATGTAAATATAGGTTTTTGTAATTTCTCAACCTGAGTTCACACTCTAATCCATGTACGTACGTACGTACAGTATCGGACAATAAAAATGCACCAATGCCGTTTTCCCATACAAACTAGTCAACTTTTGATTACAATATCTCAGTTACTTCTCAACCGATTGTTTTCATTTTTCTGTGACGAACTACAAAACATTCCAATTTTCAAAAACTATTGAAAAACTTCAGTGATAACTATTGTAACAAAAGTTACAGATAGGTTGAATTTTGACAATAAAAATGCACCAAGACAAAAAATTGTATAGAAAAAAAATGTTGAAGTCAAATCATGTTGGTCTGTATAGCAAACTTATTCGTCATCACATAAGAAACATATTTGCCGAAGACACCATAATGATATGACGTAACTATTTTTTGCTATAACATGTTTTGTCTTGGTGCATTTTTATTGTCAAAATTCAACCTATCTGTAACTTTTGTAACAATAGTTATCGCTGAACTTTTTCAACAGTTTTTGAAAATTGAAATGTTTTGTAGTTCGTCACAGAAAAATGAAAAAAATCGGTTGAGAAGTAACTGAGCTATGGTAATCTAAAGTTGACTAGTTTGTATGGGAAAACGGCTTAGGTGCATTTTTATTGTCCGATACTGTACGTATAGGATTGCCGCGTGTACCCTTTCAGGTCATGATGTTCGGTTGGCACGGCAGGAAGGTAGGTACAAGAGTCATTTGGTAGATATAAATTATAGACAGTCGGTCGGGGTGGTGAATGGTTTAGATTCGCGCACGCCGTGCCGCGATGCTGTGATATATGCCCGTGCAGCAACTAATGGATATGCCGTTTTGTTAGAACGGAGCGTATAAATCATTTGCCACACGAGGACGAGAGTGTATCGAAAACGGCAAGCTGCGCTGGTTGCTCTAGATCCTTTTGGGCGATAGAAGAACTTGAGACACACGCAGATAGCAATCTCGTCGCTTTTGCCATATCTTGCACCATTTCTTGAACCCATCGCATATCGCGCATCGGATCGGATCGCGGGGGATTGGATTGGATGGCGGCATGGTGCGTAAAAAAGCAGATAGCTCAAGACAGCATAAATGTTGTGTTTAAATTTATTTATAATCGCTATTGGTTTTGAGCTCCAAGAGACGGGACCCGTGGCCTCGCGACAGGCCTGTAAAGTGTATGCAGTGCAGCGGTGCTTGCGCTTTCATTGCAGAAAAAGCACATCTGATCGCTATGGGCAAATCGATCGGTTATAGTTCCATCGGTTTTATGCAAATCTGTTGCAACAGCGTCTGGAAGGTGTATGATGCGATGCCAGGCAAAAGAAGAAGTGAAAATATTAATGTCTATACTAGATGCAATATTTCACGCACAATGACTTCATTGAATCAAATGCGCAAAATTAATCATACCGCCGCAGCGGTTTGTCAGGTGTTAAAAAGTCCATTAGGAATAAAGTCAACTTGATTTTTTTATGGGTTTGTAGGCTACTTGAATTCAATGAAAAGAGCCATGATTAAAAATGTATCTACACCGTGTCCAATAAGTTCTCATACAAAATACAAATTTAGGAAATATAATTTTATTTCACATCTGTGTTTCAAATTTTCAAAATGAATGCATGTATTGAAGGGCCACATAATACTGATTAAAAAAGCATTCGGTTATTTTCTATTGGTTTTTCAAGCCTAGCTGTACAATTCCGTTTTTTGAAATCCATTATCTCCGACGCACAAGAAAAATGTTCGAAAAGTTTTACATTGTACGGTAACTAAATAGAGTCCATAAAGTTAAGTTTTTAATTTTCATAACAAGTTTTGTAAGAAATGGACATGTTAAGGCTAAAACATTATAATTTTAGTGATGATATGGTGAGAAACTTGCAAGTAAGCTTAAATTTACCACAATAGGGATACAAGCATGTTGTAGAAGTGGGAATGGTGTGAATTAACAAGATAAAATGCAGTCATGTTTCTTTAACACAAGAAGTCTTATTAAAACAGGTAAATAGGGTAATTCGCCAATTGTTGAACACCACCCAAATGAACAGTTTCTGAAAATTTTATTATAAATCTTACTTTAAGTATTTTTGCCCAACGTTCACGTATGATGTAGATGCGTATACATGTGTATCACGATATTACTTCAATTAAGTTACAAAATCATACATATTTCACGTCAAAAATATTCATTGAAAATTTTGTACCGCTAAAGACACGAAAACTGCACAATTCCTAAAATTAATTTTAAGAAATTGCTGTTACGAAATAAGCTTTGCTGGCAAATCGACCGCAAATATCAAAGTCACACCAAAGTTAGAAGAACTGGAAGGATGTCCTTAACATTTTAACATTGTTTAAAATCACATTTTAATCGTAATTACATTTGAAAAAAAAAATATTTTTCTTATCACACTATCATTATGCATCTAGGATCCAATTGTTGAACACTGACATAACCTACGATATAAGCATGACTGTCAGATTTTTTTTTCACTTTACCTAACCGTGCATTTCATGGGGTTTCAGAGGCGTTCCAGGGATGTCGCCAGGAGTGTTCCAGAGGGTTTCAGGAAGGTTCCAGGGGTTTTCCATGTGTTTCAAGGGCGTTCCAAAGGTGCTCCAGAGGGATTCAGAGTGTTAAGGGGGTCCCAGGAGTATTTTAGGGCGTTCCAGGAGGGTTCAGGAGCGACAACGAATTTTCAAGGGATTGCAGGGTTGTTCCAGAGGTGTTCTAGGGGGTTGAGTGTGTCCCATGGGTTTCCAGGAGTGTTTCAGGGGCTTTCAAAGGCGTTCTTTTCTTTAGTCATTTTCTCTTCTAGTCAAATCTTTTCAGTTATTTTTGCTAGTCTTGTATCAAACGATTTCAGTCCACTAGAGTACACTCACCCTTCAAATGAGAAGCGATTCCTTGTCATTTGAATGAATTGTCACTCAAATAACTAACTAGGCACAAAACTCGCCAGAGTGAAAATTTTTCGAATGTCGGGTTAAAGTCGGGTCAATTTTTTTTTCAAATGTTGGATCACTGTTGAACGCATATCGGATAACTGTTGGGTCTATGTTGGGTTTGGTGGCCAAAATGAAAACAGGTCAATGATAGGTTTATGTCGGGTTATACGTCATCAATTACGAACGAAGCTTGAACCGTTTATTTATTATTTATTATTATTAACATCAACAGAAATCTTATGCCCCAATGATGGCCTCTTATAACTAATACATAACTATATAAACTAAAAACAAAACTGCATTTAAAATACAAGACAAAACAGGAACAAAAGTGCGCAAAAGTCAAACACCGTAACAAAAAAACATATAAAATCACAGTTCGTTATTGTTCGTAAAATATCTGCGGAATATTTGGCGCATCGTTTGGCGGGACAAGTGGAAGTCGAAAAGGTGGCCAACTCTATTGAACGCACGTTCCAATCCAATCAGCGACGTGTGTTGACCGTAATTGGTTCGTCAGAAAGGCAATCTAAGCATCGCGTTGCTCCGAAGGGCCCTAGGACGAACGTTCAAGTCAACCGCTTCCAGAATGGCAGGGCAATCGACTCTTCCCTGCAAAGTGTCGGCAATAAGCATAGCCTTTGCCATATCCCTGCGCGATTGGAGAGTTTGGAGTCGAATCAACTGACATCGATTGTTGTAGCTTGGTAACCTGAGCGGATCACGCCATGGAAGCAGACGGAGCGCATAGCAGATGAAACGATGCTGCACTGATTCGATTCTGTTAGAACCATTCTGATAGTGCGGATACCAAACAGCAGAGCAGTATTCGAGGGTTGAACGGACCAAGGAGCAATACAAGGATTTTAAACAGTAAACGTCGGTGAAGTCCTTGGCGATGCGAAAAATGAATCCTAAGGTCCTAGACGCTTTGTCAACGATATATGTGACATGGTGCTTAAACGTAAGCTTAGTATCCAGGATTACTCCAAGATCTTTCACTTGATCGATGCGTTGGATTGTTGCGTCACGGAGCTTGTAGTTGAACTGAATTGGTTGGCTTATTCGGGAGAACGAGGTCACCGAACATTTACTTGGGTTCACAACCAACCGATTTCATGCGCACCATGTTGCGAAAGAATCGATATCTTCTTGAAGTTTCAAGGCGTCAGAGATGGAACGGATTAAAAGGTCATATCGTCCGCGTATGACAGCCGAGGACATCGCAGCATGCGGTTCACGTCATTAAAATTGAGTAGGAAAATCAGAGGCCCTAGGTGACATCCTTGGGGAATTCCGGATGTTGCCAAGAACTCGGTGGATTGGCAATCGCCTACGATTCAAACCAACGCAGAAGGTTGCCGGTTTAGCCGAGTCTCTCTAATTTAGCAGTGGCGTGGTTAATTTTGTCGAAGGCCGCGGACAAGTCGGTATAGATGACATCTGTCTGCGATTTTTCGGCAAAGCTGTCAGCAATATTAGATGTGAGGCACAGGAGATTAGTAGCGGTGGATCTGCCCGGGATGAATCCGTGTTGCGTTTCGTTCAGGTATTGTTTACAATGAGACAGCAGTGGGTCCATCAAAACTGATTCAAACAGTTTAGAGATCGCGCATCGACACGAAATACCCCGATAGTTGTTGACATTTTGCCGGTCGCCTTTCTTGCTTGAAGCTTGAACCGTTCAACAATTAGCGAGACCCGTCCAACATTAGGATGACCTAGCTTAAGGAAGCGTTCAACATTTGGGTTGCAGACTTCCCATACAAATGTTCTATTTTTCCTTAGAAAATGATATTTGAGAAAATACAAATTCAATGGGATGTATTAAGGAATGAGTAGATCTAGACGTTCACTAGATATTCTTCAACTTAAGTGGAATTATGCACGGAAAAACAAACGAAAACAAAAATGGCAGTACTAACCGTTCAACAATTGGCGAATTACCCTACACATTTTTGTTTAATTTACTTTTTATTATGTACAAAATACAACGGCTTCGTACTTCACCACCAATACTGCATCTCATATTTTTTTCTTTTCTGTTCATAGTTGATATTAACAATTGTAAGGGCAGGAAATTAATTTGTTCCAACTTAAAACCATTACTCGTTAAAATCAGACGAAATACCAATAAAATGGCGTTTGTGTCAGCTGACACATAAGCGATCAGCAGAGAAGAATAAAGAATACTTAGGGGAAGACGGGTTAAGATAGTCACCCTAAGCCAAAAAAAATCATAATTTAAATAAATTATGATGTGTAAAATGCATAGTATAGCAAAAAATAACAAATTTTAGTGAATTCAAAAATTCAGTATCAAATCGTCCCCTTAATGCTAGAACTAGGTAACTGATTTTGCGAAACCGCGAGCAATTTGTTTACATCTGAACGTTCACCACAATAAACAAAAGTTTGTCGATTGAAACTACAAAAACACATAATGATGCTTCATTTAAGACCAACAAAGTGTTTGTTTTGTAGCAGGATAAGTTTTACCAGCCATTTTAGCCTGTACTTTCCAAAACGAGTTACCTAGTTCTAGCATTAATGGGGCGAAATAGTTACCTGCAAAACATGTCGTTACTTATTCTTTCCAAGTAGTTTGGATCTATATCAAGCTGTAAAAAAATATAAATGGTGGGTATTGCAAATTTTTGTACGGTAAAAAATATTTGTATGAAATTTATTACGAAAAATGGTCATTTTCCAAAAATCTTGCCGGGGCGACCTCTAAACACCATTTCTGAAAGTTGCTGTCATACAAAACTTTGTTTCTAACACCCTTAGCTATCATTTGCAGGGTGAGTCCCCAAGCTTTTTGACTATGTGCGACCCTACTAGGATTTCCTTCGTGAACATTTGATGCAATTGATACAAAAGTTTTCCAGATTTTTAAAGAAAATTTTGTTACCGAAAGAAAAATATGACTTATCGTATTTTCTTAATAGTGCTGCCCTACTTCAAAGCGCCATTATTATTGAAATGATCACAATCATCCAGATATTACTCATGTATTTTCATAAACCATGCATAGATATTATATTCGTATAAATTTTTGAACGATTTTATCTCAATGTAGCACAGAGATACATGCAATGCATTGTATGTGCTTAGTATAAAATCATTGGAATAAAGTTCATTATTTTTAATGCAAACGTTAGGTGAAAGTTTATAGAAAACGGCATTTTCATGCTGAATTGCAGGTGGTCCATCTTACTCCTGCGGGCCTTCTTACCCCGTCTTCCCCTAATTCCGAAACATATGCTATATTTGATCAGTATTAGATGGCCTTTCAATAAATAAATTTACTTTTAAAATCCTAATTACAGATGTGAAATTTGATTTTGTATGAGAACTTCTTGGACACGGTGTATATAACAATCCAGATTATTGATTAGTTTATTTAGGCAGTACAGTATTGTTCCGATTTTATCACGACCCTTTTCAAAAATGCTTTTGAATATTCTACAAAATCTATTCACATTTTCGATATTTTGAACGTTGCGAAACGTACCTACCTTCAACATTAGTTTCAAAGAAGAGGGAAAACACTTGCTCTCAAATGTAACAGCAAATGAATGAAAAATGAAGAATCGACGCGCGGTGGCCGTGATATAATCGGAACATTACTGTATTCCGTTAAAATGTTTGTACCGAAAAATGTTCTTCTGAGGTTCAAGCAGGAATTCCATCAGCTTCTTCTTAGCGGCAGTTGTTGATGAAAATTTACTAAACTTTTTTGTATTTTCGTATTTTTACCGCAATTCTTCGTTGGAATTCTTCCGTGATTTTTAACAGAATTTCCTCCCGGATTCAACTAGGCATTACCCCCGAGATTTCTTCTGAAGTTTTACCAAATACTCTATTGTAGATCTCTGCAAGATATTTTTATTTACTGACGTCAACTGTTTTCAATTTTATTCATGCGTGATAGTTGTGTTTGTGTATTTCCTTAAGGAAAAAAAGATCCCCGACAATTTATTATTATTTTGACTATGCCCCATTTCTAGCTTGTGATGTAAACACTTTTCATAATTGTTTGTTGTTCTCCATTACACCATCGTTTTTTTAATAATAAATAAATTATTGGTACAGATACTTAACTTTATTTTTATGTTGGTTTATTTGCAGTTTTATACGCACGGTCAACGATTTCTTGGCTGAGGAAGAGAACAAAGGTAAGTAAAACTGCGTAACAAATCGTTGAATTGTATGATTCTATTGAACAGCGCCGAATGGAATTTTCAAAAGGGTATACTCTGATAAAAGGCTTATCAGGAGGGTCAAATGAAATTTCAAGGAGGAGGAAGTGTCGTCAAACGAGAAATCCTCCACTGGTCCACTGGATGTTTCATGTTATCCGTTGCCTAATGCTAGTATTCATTCAGTCTGTACAACCTCTGATTGAAGATAATAATAATAATAATAATAAAAAAAAAAAACTTTAAAGTCCTCTCAAATCCACCTGGAATCCCCATCAAAACTCCGTCTCTGAAACCCTTCCAAAACCTCCTAAGACCCCCTGAAAAGTAATAAAAACATAAAACATGCCATTTTATGATATCATGACTACGAGTCATGCCTCTGAGTCATAGAACCACAATACAGCGGCATGAAACCATGCAACAAAACATACGGCTGCTAGCTTTGTACTTTAACACAAGCATGTGTTTTGTGCGAAGATAAAATATTCTTGAACTATTTAACTAATTGATTTTTCATAGCAGTACTGTGAAATGAGCGCCCCGTTGTTGTTTTTTGTCTTCCTGAGGAGACTATCATTCTAAAGGAAATAAATAAACGCAATAGATGCGTCAGCGCATTCACGTTTTCTAGGTAGTAAACACTCTGTGATTTCATGTCGATTTTTATGGTGTACATATTTTAGTAACGCAAAAACATATTGCGCGCAAACCCCAAAATTTTATTCCCACCTTTGGGTTTCCGCGCCGAAGACCCAGCGCCAGATTCGGCGACAAAGAAAATTTACAGCAGTCGCAGGACAGTTGGCAATCCTGATATTTGACGGCGGCCGTCCGGTTGTCATGGGAGTGGATTGTTGTCACGCAAATAGATCTTTTCGCTGAAAATGCATGTATTGAGTTATTGTTGACAGATTTTCTGCAGTGTTAGTGTGGAATTCAGCGATTTTCTGTATCGCGTAAGCCTTCGCTGGAAGAAAACGTCATGTTGTTCAGCGAAGCAAGGAAAATTTTCAGTGAAAAAAGCAATAGAATCATCGCCAAATCATGTCGCATTATGCCAGTTCCAAGTTCCGGGTTTTTACCCGTATAGGAAGCCTGTTTGTTAACATCTAATTTCAATGTCT
The DNA here is from genome assembly GCF_035046485.1 of Aedes albopictus. Taxonomy (NCBI): domain Eukaryota; kingdom Metazoa; phylum Arthropoda; class Insecta; order Diptera; family Culicidae; genus Aedes; species Aedes albopictus. The sequence continues at coordinate 220,679,111 of NC_085138.1, forward strand.
TTCACAGATAAACTCATCGGCGTACACTGTACTCACGGATTGAATCGAACAGGATATTTTGTTTGTGCATACATGATCCTAGTACAGGGTCTGGAGCCCAAATCTGCCATTAGTGGTAAGTTACCTACTATTGTCTATGATCTATCGCAACCGTTTCGCCGAAAAATGATTCGCACAAATGTCTGGGTATTCTCAGCCGTTTCATGCTATGATTATCTTTGCTATGATTATCTCTCTCATTTATTTGCTTCTGTCCACTAGCGTTCAACGATGCTCGAGCGCATAAAATGGAGCGGGCCAACTACCTGAACAGTTTACGAAGCTTATCACCTGCAAGCTACAACCCTGAGCCTCAAACACACAACGATGGACAGGAAGCGATACACGACGCAAATCATTCTCGGGACAGAAGCCGAAGAGCTGCCAGAGGCTTCGATAGTCATCATTCTGATGGCAGGAATGGCGACAACTGGCGGGATCGATCGCGAAACAATGGCAACTGGCGGGATCGATCGCGGGAAGCTAGCAATTGGCGGGATCGACCACGAGAGAATCGTAATGGGTTCCTTCTTGAAGGTGGTACTGGTGGCAACTGGAGGGACGGAGACTATCGTGACAATGGGCGCTACAACAGAGATGACCGGCAGCGTAATCGTTCGCGTGAGAACCACAGAAGTTACGGCCGTTATGATAATCACCATCGGGATGTTTGGAGAAGTAATGGCGGCGAAGGGCGCTCATCTGGTTATGTCCCGAGGAACGGGGAACCTCATCACAACAGATACAAATGGTCTCGTAAGGCCAACGATGAGACGATAAACGGTGCAAGTAACAACAGTACTCAAAATAGTACCTGATGTTGTTATTTTAATGTATTGGTTTAAGTGAATAAACAGTGAACTTCTGTTACAGTATGAGTTCGTTATTTTTTATTCAATTTAGAAATAGAAATTTGTATTTCAGATGAACTTTTATTATAAAAATGACATGGACTTCAAAGGTAAGTAGTGTAAAATATTTGTTCAAGCATCAATGAGTCTCTATATTCATTGATTATGAAAAACTTACGAAAACAGGCGAGAAGTGCCAAGTGCGCAAGGATACATACATATATTAATTTGCAAAAACATCAAATTCACACAATAAAACATAGACTACAATTTTACGTCATAATACCGTATTACTCCGCTAATATGACACTGACTGTTGTCGAATAACCGGGGTAAACTTTTAATTCAACAAACTGGTCACCCTAAACCACCTTGCTCATTGAAATTCGGCAACTCTATTTTTGTTTTTGTTTTGATTTCCGGATTTGTTATGAAACATAATTTCAACAGATATTGCGGTGGTGCGAATAAAAAGCTCGTTCTTTCTCGATTGTTGCCATCCTCATTTCAATCCGGTTGGTCTCCAGGTGGTTTGGGCGTCGAATAGCACCAAAACAGAACTTCCGGAATTAGCGGCTGCAAGAGGAACTGCTGCGGGTGCGAGTATAAGTGCAATATTAAACTTTTTTGCATTTACAGTGTACATCGCTGTGACATTTCAATACTTTTTAATTCGACATGTGTCGAATAAGCGAGGTACGAATTAAAAAGTGTCGAATTAAAACGTGTCGAACCAGCGGGGTAAGACGGTACTCTATATGCGGCTGTCATTCTTCATCCTCGGTCACTCCCGATACTGCTCTGCAAATCACGTTCGTTCCACCGTCGTGCAACAATAATGACAATGTCACAACCTGCATTTGTTGCGACAATCCACCAATGCGACATAGTTTGTCCCAACTTGAACATAATAGGAAAAACATCGTTTAGAGATTTTTAAGCCTTGCATTGTGGTTTTCGTGCCGTAACTTCTAGTCGATAAACACTGCAACGCTGTTGCAGATTTCATCTGAAAATTCTCTTCTCTGTAACGGGGAGTTTTTTTCTTTCTGAAAACGGTTTCCATGGTATATTTCACAGTTTACATTGTTGTCAGTTGCAAGACTTCTTAGAAGAATCTTTTCCGTTTTGCCTATTGCTGGCTTTCTGTTGCAACGGTTTCACGGCTAGACATGTGGACGATGGTTAGTTCTCTCAGCAGCTGATGCAGTTCGTGGTTCATTCGACTTCTCCAAGTCCCATCTTCCAACTGCACTTCGCCGTTGACGATTCGCAGCACCTTCCGTTAGAAAACTCCAAGGATGCGTTGGTCCTCTGCACGTAGAGTTCATGCTTCGTGTCCATAGAGGACTACCGATCTAATCAGCGTTTTGTAGATAGTTAACTTCGTGTGTTCGAACGTAGAGTTCTGCGGAGTCCAAAGTAAGCTCGATTTCCTGCCATAATGCGTCTCTGAATTTCTCTGATGGTGTAGTTGTCGGCGGTCACCAGTGAGCCCAAGTACACGAATTCTTGAACCGCCTCGAAATCGATAGAATTTCGAGGTTGCGGGTGCGGGGGCTCCCTGGAGCCCTTTACCATCATATACCTTGTCTTCGACACATTAATGACTAATCCGATTCGCCTGGCATCATTCTTCAATCGTGTGTACGTTTCCGCCATCGTCTCAAATTTGCGAGCTATAATATCAATATCATCAGCGAAACCTAGCAGCTGAACGGATTTCGTGAAAATCGTTCCACTCGTGTTTATCCTCGCTCCCCTTATTATTAATCTAAAGTCCTAAGCAATGTTAAACAACAAGCACGAAAGACCATCACCTTGCCGTAACCCTCTGCGAGATTTGAAGGGACTCGAGATTGTCCCTGATACTCGAGCTACGCACATCACTCGATCCACCGTCGCGTTGCCTTGATCGATCGTATCAGTTTACTCGGGAATCAGTATTCGTACATAATCTGCCATAGCTGTTCTCGATCGATTGTATTATACGCCGATTTAAAATCGATGAACAAGTGATGGGGCAGTGCACGCTGTATTCGCTGCATTTTTGCAACATCTGGCAGATGGCGAACATCTGGTCCGTTGTAGTGCGTTCATCCATGAATCCAACCTGATATTGCCCCACGAACTCTCTTGCAATCGGTGATAGACGGCGGCATAAAATTTGAGAGAGTATTTTGTAGGCAGCGCTCAGTAGTGTGATGGCGCGGTAGTTCCCGCAATCCAACTTGTCGCCCTTTTTGTAGATGGAACACACGATACCTTCCATCCCTTCCTCCGGTAATACTTCCTCCTCCCAAATCTTGGTAATGACCCAGTGTAGTGCTCTCACCAGTGCTTCTCCACCGTATTTTAGAAGCTCGCTTGGTAGTTGATCTGCTCCAGCGGCTTTGTTGTTTTTCAACCGGCCAACCTCCTCCTCAATCTCTTGAAGGTCAGGGGCCGGAAGTCTTTCGTCCTGTGCACGTACTCCTAGATCTGTTACCACGCCACCTTCGGTACTTGCAACGTCGCCATTGAGGTGCTCATCGTAATGCTGCCGCCACCTCTCGACCACCTCACGCTCGCTCGTGAGAATATTCCCGTGATTTTCTCGGCACATGTCGGCTTGTGGCACAAAGCCTCTGCGCGAGCGGTTCAGCTTCTCGTAGAACTTTCGTGTTTCCTTAGCGCGGTACAGCTCTTCCATCGCTTTGCGATCTCGTTCTTCCTGCTGGCGCTTCTTCATCCGGAAAACTGAGTTCTGCCTGTTCCGCGCCTGTTTGTAACGTGCCTCATTCGCTCTCGTACGGTGTTGCAGCATTCTCGCCCATGCTGCATTCTTCTCGTTTTTCAACTGTTCACATTCGCCGTCGTACCAGTCGTTTCTGTGATTCGGAGTCGCGAAACCTAGTGCTGTAGCCGAGGTACTACCTATGGCGGATCGGATGTCCCTCCAGCCATCTTCAAGTGTAGCTGCGCCAAGCTGCTCTTCCGTTGGTAGGGCCACTACTAACTGCTGCGCGTAGTCTTGAGCCACTTCTACGTTACGAAGTTGCTCGATGTTGAGCCGCGGCGTTCGACTTCGACGCGTGGTGATAACTGTCGAAAGTTTTGAGCGCATGCATATAGCGACCAAGTAGTGATCCGAATCTATATTCGCACTGCGGTATGTGCGGACGTTGGTTATATCTGAGAAGAATTTACCGTCGATTAGAACGTGGTCGATTTGGTTTTCTGTTTGATGGTCGGGTGATCTCCAGGTGGCTTTGTGGATATCTTTGCGGGGGAAGAAGGTGCTTCGGACTACCATACCACGGGAGGCTGCAAAGTTTACGCATCGCTGGCCGTTATCATTCGATACGGCGTGCAGGCTGTTTCGCCCGATTACCGGTCTGTACATTTCCTCCCTTCCTACCTGCGCGTTCATGTCGCCGACAACGATTTTCACGTCACGCGGCGAGCAACCATCGTATGTTTGCTCTAACTGCGCGTAGAACGCTTCTTTCTCGTCATCGGGTCTCCCTTCGTGTGGGCAGCGGACGTTGATGATGCTGTAGTTGAAGAAACGGCCCTTAACTCTCAACATGCACATCCTTGCGTTGATCGGCTGCCACCCGATCACACGTTGTCGCATCTTGCCCAACACTATAAATCCTGTTCCCAGTTCATTGGTGGTGCCACAGCTTTGGTAGAAGGTAGCCGCTCGATGCCCGCTTTTCCACACTTTCTGTCCAGTCCAACAAAGTTCCTGCAACGCCACGATGTCGAAGTTGCGGGGATGTAGTTTCGCCGAAAAATGATTCGCACAAATGTCTGGGTATTCTCAGCCGTTTCATGCTATGATTATCTTTGCTATGATTATCTCTCTCATTTATTTGCTTCTGTCCACTAGCGTTCAACGATGCTCGAGCGCATAAAATGGAGCGGGCCAACTACCTGAACAGTTTACGAAGCTTATCACCTGCAAGCTACAACCCTGAGCCTCAAACACACAACGATGGACAGGAAGCGATACACGACGCAAATCATTCTCGGGACAGAAGCCGAAGAGCTGCCAGAGGCTTCGATAGTCATCATTCTGATGGCAGGAATGGCGACAACTGGCGGGATCGATCGCGAAACAATGGCAACTGGCGGGATCGATCGCGGGAAGCTAGCAATTGGCGGGATCGACCACGAGAGAATCGTAATGGGTTCCTTCTTGAAGGTGGTACTGGTGGCAACTGGAGGGACGGAGACTATCGTGACAATGGGCGCTACAACAGAGATGACCGGCAGCGTAATCGTTCGCGTGAGAACCACAGAAGTTACGGCCGTTATGATAATCACCATCGGGATGTTTGGAGAAGTAATGGCGGCGAAGGGCGCTCATCTGGTTATGTCCCGAGGAACGGGGAACCTCATCACAACAGATACAAATGGTCTCGTAAGGCCAACGATGAGACGATAAACGGTGCAAGTAACAACAGTACTCAAAATAGTACCTGATGTTGTTATTTTAATGTATTGGTTTAAGTGAATAAACAGTGAACTTCTGTTACAGTATGAGTTCGTTATTTTTTATTCAATTTAGAAATAGAAATTTGTATTTCAGATGAACTTTTATTATAAAAATGACATGGACTTCAAAGGTAAGTAGTGTAAAATATTTGTTCAAGCATCAATGAGTCTCTATATTCATTGATTATGAAAAACTTACGAAAACAGGCGAGAAGTGCCAAGTGCGCAAGGATACATACATATATTAATTTGCAAAAACATCAAATTCACACAATAAAACATAGACTACAATTTTACGTCATAATACCGTATTACTCCGCTAATATGACACTGACTGTTGTCGAATAACCGGGGTAAACTTTTAATTCAACAAACTGGTCACCCTAAACCACCTTGCTCATTGAAATTCGGCAACTCTATTTTTGTTTTTGTTTTGATTTCCGGATTTGTTATGAAACATAATTTCAACAGATATTGCGGTGGTGCGAATAAAAAGCTCGTTCTTTCTCGATTGTTGCCATCCTCATTTCAATCCGGTTGGTCTCCAGGTGGTTTGGGCGTCGAATAGCACCAAAACAGAACTTCCGGAATTAGCGGCTGCAAGAGGAACTGCTGCGGGTGCGAGTATAAGTGCAATATTAAACTTTTTTGCATTTACAGTGTACATCGCTGTGACATTTCAATACTTTTTAATTCGACATGTGTCGAATAAGCGAGGTACGAATTAAAAAGTGTCGAATTAAAACGTGTCGAACCAGCGGGGTAAGACGGTACTCTATATGCGGCTGTCATTCTTCATCCTCGGTCACTCCCGATACTGCTCTGCAAATCACGTTCGTTCCACCGTCGTGCAACAATAATGACAATGTCACAACCTGCATTTGTTGCGACAATCCACCAATGCGACATAGTTTGTCCCAACTTGAACATAATAGGAAAAACATCGTTTAGAGATTTTTAAGCCTTGCATTGTGGTTTTCGTGCCGTAACTTCTAGTCGATAAACACTGCAACGCTGTTGCAGATTTCATCTGAAAATTCTCTTCTCTGTAACGGGGAGTTTTTTTCTTTCTGAAAACGGTTTCCATGGTATATTTCACAGTTTACATTGTTGTCAGTTGCAAGACTTCTTAGAAGAATCTTTTCCGTTTTGCCTATTGCTGGCTTTCTGTTGCAACGGTTTCACGGCTAGACATGTGGACGATGGTTAGTTCTCTCAGCAGCTGATGCAGTTCGTGGTTCATTCGACTTCTCCAAGTCCCGTCTTCCAACTGCACTTCGCCGTTGACGATTCGCAGCACCTTCCGTTAGAAAACTCCAAGGATGCGTTGGTCCTCTGCACGTAGAGTTCATGCTTCGTGTCCATAGAGGACTACCGATCTAATCAGCGTTTTGTAGATAGTTAACTTCGTGTGTTCGAACGTAGAGTTCTGCGGAGTCCAAAGTAAGCTCGATTTCCTGCCATAATGCGTCTCTGAATTTCTCTGATGGTGTAGTTGTCGGCGGTCACCAGTGAGCCCAAGTACACGAATTCTTGAACCGCCTCGAAATCGATAGAATTTCGAGGTTGCGGGTGCGGGGGCTCCCTGGAGCCCTTTACCATCATATACCTTGTCTTCGACACATTAATGACTAATCCGATTCGCCTGGCATCATTCTTCAATCGTGTGTACGTTTCCGCCATCGTCTCAAATTTGCGAGCTATAATATCAATATCATCAGCGAAACCTAGCAGCTGAACGGATTTCGTGAAAATCGTTCCACTCGTGTTTATCCTCGCTCCCCTTATTATTAATCTAAAGTCCTAAGCAATGTTAAACAACAAGCACGAAAGACCATCACCTTGCCGTAACCCTCTGCGAGATTTGAAGGGACTCGAGATTGTCCCTGATACTCGAGCTACGCACATCACTCGATCCACCGTCGCGTTGCCTTGATCGATCGTATCAGTTTACTCGGGAATCAGTATTCGTACATAATCTGTCATAGCTGTTCTCGATCGATTGTATTATACGCCGATTTAAAATCGATGAACAAGTGATGGGGCAGTGCACGCTGTATTCGCTGCATTTTTGCAACATCTGGCAGATGGCGAACATCTGGTCCGTTGTAGTGCGTTCATCCATGAATCCAACCTGATATTGCCCCACGAACTCTCTTGCAATCGGTGATAGACGGCGGCATAAAATTTGAGAGAGTATTTTGTAGGCAGCGCTCAGTAGTGTGATGGCGCGGTAGTTCCCGCAATCCAACTTGTCGCCCTTTTTGTAGATGGAACACACGATACCTTCCATCCCTTCCTCCGGTAATACTTCCTCCTCCCAAATCTTGGTAATGACCCAGTGTAGTGCTCTCACCAGTGCTTCTCCACCGTATTTTAGAAGCTCGCTTGGTAGTTGATCTGCTCCAGCGGCTTTGTTGTTTTTCAACCGGCCAACCTCCTCCTCAATCTCTTGAAGGTCAGGGGCCGGAAGTCTTTCGTCCTGTGCACGTACTCCTAGATCTGTTACCACGCCACCTGCGGTACTTGCAACGTCGCCATTGAGGTGCTCATCGTAATGCTGCCGCCACCTCTCGACCACCTCACGCTCGCTCGTGAGAATATTCCCGTGATTTTCTCGGCACATGTCGGCTTGTGGCACAAAGCCTCTGCGCGAGCGGTTCAGCTTCTCGTAGAACTTTCGTGTTTCCTTAGCGCGGTACAGCTCTTCCATCGCTTTGCGATCTCGTTCTTCCTGCTGGCGCTTCTTCATCCGGAAAACTGAGTTCTGCCTGTTCCGCGCCTGTTTGTAACGTGCCTCATTCGCTCTCGTACGGTGTTGCAGCATTCTCGCCCATGCTGCATTCTTCTCGTTTTTCAACTGTTCACATTCGCCGTCGTACCAGTCGTTTCTGTGATTCGGAGTCGCGAAACCTAGTGCTGTAGCCGAGGTACTACCTATGGCGGATCGGATGTCCCTCCAGCCATCTTCAAGTGTAGCTGCGCCAAGCTGCTCTTCCGTTGGTAGGGCCACTACTAACTGCTGCGCGTAGTCTTGAGCCACTTCTACGTTACGAAGTTGCTCGATGTTGAGCCGCGGCGTTCGACTTCGACGCGTGGTGATAACTGTCGAAAGTTTTGAGCGCATGCATATAGCGACCAAGTAGTGATCCGAATCTATATTCGCACTGCGGTATGTGCGGACGTTGGTTATATCTGAGAAGAATTTACCGTCGATTAGAACGTGGTCGATTTGGTTTTCTGTTTGATGGTCGGGTGATCTCCAGGTGGCTTTGTGGATATCTTTGCGGGGGAAGAAGGTGCTTCGGACTACCATACCACGGGAGGCTGCAAAGTTTACGCATCGCTGGCCGTTATCATTCGATACGGCGTGCAGGCTGTTTCGCCCGATTACCGGTCTGTACATTTCCTCCCTTCCTACCTGCGCGTTCATGTCGCCGACAACGATTTTCACGTCACGCGGCGAGCAACCATCGTATGTTTGCTCTAACTGCGCGTAGAACGCTTCTTTCTCGTCATCGGGTCTCCCTTCGTGTGGGCAGCGGACGTTGATGATGCTGTAGTTGAAGAAACGGCCCTTAACTCTCAACATGCACATCCTTGCGTTGATCGGCTGCCACCCGATCACACGTTGTCGCATCTTGCCCAACACTATAAATCCTGTTCCCAGTTCATTGGTGGTGCCACAGCTTTGGTAGAAGGTAGCCGCTTGATGCCCGCTTTTCCACACTTTCTGTCCAGTCCAACAAAGTTCCTGCAACGCCACGATGTCGAAGTTGCGGGGATGTAGTTTCGCCGAAAAATGATTCGCACAAATGTCTGGGTATTCTCAGCCGTTTCATGCTATGATTATCTTTGCTATGATTATCTCTCTCATTTATTTGCTTCTGTCCACTAGCGTTCAACGATGCTCGAGCGCATAAAATGGAGCGGGCCAACTACCTGAACAGTTTACGAAGCTTATCACCTGCAAGCTACAACCCTGAGCCTCAAACACACAACGATGGACAGGAAGCGATACACGACGCAAATCATTCTCGGGACAGAAGCCGAAGAGCTGCCAGAGGCTTCGATAGTCATCATTCTGATGGCAGGAATGGCGACAACTGGCGGGATCGATCGCGAAACAATGGCAACTGGCGGGATCGATCGCGGGAAGCTAGCAATTGGCGGGATCGACCACGAGAGAATCGTAATGGGTTCCTTCTTGAAGGTGGTACTGGTGGCAACTGGAGGGACGGAGACTATCGTGACAATGGGCGCTACAACAGAGATGACCGGCAGCGTAATCGTTCGCGTGAGAACCACAGAAGTTACGGCCGTTATGATAATCACCATCGGGATGTTTGGAGAAGTAATGGCGGCGAAGGGCGCTCATCTGGTTATGTCCCGAGGAACGGGGAACCTCATCACAACAGATACAAATGGTCTCGTAAGGCCAACGATGAGACGATAAACGGTGCAAGTAACAACAGTACTCAAAATAGTACCTGATGTTGTTATTTTAATGTATTGGTTTAAGTGAATAAACAGTGAACTTCTGTTACAGTATGAGTTCGTTATTTTTTATTCAATTTAGAAATAGAAATTTGTATTTCAGATGAACTTTTATTATAAAAATGACATGGACTTCAAAGGTAAGTAGTGTAAAATATTTGTTCAAGCATCAATGAGTCTCTATATTCATTGATTATGAAAAACTTACGAAAACAGGCGAGAAGTGCCAAGTGCGCAAGGATACATACATATATTAATTTGCAAAAACATCAAATTCACACAATAAAACATAGACTACAATTTTACGTCATAATACCGTATTACTCCGCTAATATGACACTGACTGTTGTCGAATAACCGGGGTAAACTTTTAATTCAACAAACTGGTCACCCTAAACCACCTTGCTCATTGAAATTCGGCAACTCTATTTTTGTTTTTGTTTTGATTTCCGGATTTGTTATGAAACATAATTTCAACAGATATTGCGGTGGTGCGAATAAAAAGCTCGTTCTTTCTCGATTGTTGCCATCCTCATTTCAATCCGGTTGGTCTCCAGGTGGTTTGGGCGTCGAATAGCACCAAAACAGAACTTCCGGAATTAGCGGCTGCAAGAGGAACTGCTGCGGGTGCGAGTATAAGTGCAATATTAAACTTTTTTGCATTTACAGTGTACATCGCTGTGACATTTCAATACTTTTTAATTCGACATGTGTCGAATAAGCGAGGTACGAATTGGGTTTTTAAATTAAGAAAAATGTATCGATTTTTTGATTTTATACGAAAGAGCACCTTTTTCTGAACCACCATGATTTTTTTCAGATTTCTAGAACTTCATTTTGGTACCTAAAATCGCTTTCGAAGAGATTTTTCGAAATCACCTTTTGACAGCTGGCCATTTGCTTGACAGCTCCGCCCAGTACAAAATGCGACGAGGGGTGATTCGACAAATCGCTCCCATACAAACTTCAAACTGATTTTTAAATAGGTTCCCGGGCACCAAAATTCATGAAAATTTGGATTTCGGCTCAGTTTTGCATGCAGATTCTGAATATGGAATTATCTCAACACCGCTAAAGAAGCCAATTAAAAAGTGTCGAATTAAAACGTGTCGAACCAGCGGGGTAAGACGGTACTCTATATGCGGCTGTCATTCTTCATCCTCGGTCACTCCCGATACTGCTCTGCAAATCACGTTCGTTCCACCGTCGTGCAACAATAATGACAATGTCACAACCTGCATTTGTTGCGACAATCCACCAATGCGACATAGTTTGTCCCAACTTGAACATAATAGGAAAAACATCGTTTAGAGATTTTTAAGCCTTGCATTGTGGTTTTCGTGCCGTAACTTCTAGTCGATAAACACTGCAACGCTGTTGCAGATTTCATCTGAAAATTCTCTTCTCTGTAACGGGGAGTTTTTTTCTTTCTGAAAACGGTTTCCATGGTATATTTCACAGTTTACATTGTTGTCAGTTGCAAGACTTCTTAGAAGAATCTTTTCCGTTTTGCCTATTGCTGGCTTTCTGTTGCAACGGTTTCACGGCTAGACATGTGGACGATGGTTAGTTCTCTCAGCAGCTGATGCAGTTCGTGGTTCATTCGACTTCTCCAAGTCCCGTCTTCCAACTGCACTTCGCCGTTGACGATTCGCAGCACCTTCCGTTAGAAAACTCCAAGGATGCGTTGGTCCTCTGCACGTAGAGTTCATGCTTCGTGTCCATAGAGGACTACCGATCTAATCAGCGTTTTGTAGATAGTTAACTTCGTGTGTTCGAACGTAGAGTTCTGCGGAGTCCAAAGTAAGCTCGATTTCCTGCCATAATGCGTCTCTGAATTTCTCTGATGGTGTAGTTGTCGGCGGTCACCAGTGAGCCCAAGTACACGAATTCTTGAACCGCCTCGAAATCGATAGAATTTCGAGGTTGCGGGTGCGGGGGCTCCCTGGAGCCCTTTACCATCATATACCTTGTCTTCGACACATTAATGACTAATCCGATTCGCCTGGCATCATTCTTCAATCGTGTGTACGTTTCCGCCATCGTCTCAAATTTGCGAGCTATAATATCAATATCATCAGCGAAACCTAGCAGCTGAACGGATTTCGTGAAAATCGTTCCACTCGTGTTTATCCTCGCTCCCCTTATTATTAATCTAAAGTCCTAAGCAATGTTAAACAGCAAGCACGAAAGACCATCACCTTGCCGTAACCCTCTGCGAGATTTGAAGGGACTCGAGATTGTCCCTGATACTCGAGCTACGCACATCACTCGATCCACCGTCGCGTTGCCTTGATCGATCGTATCAGTTTACTCGGGAATCAGTATTCGTACATAATCTGCCATAGCTGTTCTCGATCGATTGTATCATACGCCGATTTAAAATCGATGAACAAGTGATGGGGCAGTGCACGCTGTATTCGCGGCATTTTTGCAACATCTGGCAGATGGCGAACATCTGGTCCGTTGTAGTGCGTTCATCCATGAATCCAACCTGATATTGCCCCACGAACTCTCTTGCAATCGGTGATAGACGGCGCATAAAAATTGAGAGAGTATCTTGTAGGCAGCACTCAGCAATGTAATCGCGCGATAGTTCTTGAAATCCAACTTGTCGACCTTCTTTGTAGACGGGACACACAATATCTTCCATCCATTCCTCCGGTAAAACTTCCTCTTTCCAAATCTTTGTAATGACCCAGTGTAGTGCTCTCACCAGTGCTTCTCCACTGTATTTTAGAAGCTCGCTTGGTAGTTGATCTGATCTAGCGGCTTTGTTGTTTTTTCAACCGGCCAACCTCTTTCTCAATCTTTTGGGGCTGGATACCTTCCGTCATACGCACGTACTCCTATATCTTCGGTGCTTGCAAAGTAGCCATTGAGGGGCTCATCGTAATGCTGCCGCCACCTCTCGACCACCTTGTTTTGGATAAAATATATACGATAAAACTTATGAACGGAAATGGATCATTACTTCGCTCCGTGTGTTTAAATAGTTAAGATCGCCGAAGTCTAGATCGCGGGCTTCATATTTGACGTTTGCTTGCGAAAACTCGTCCAACCTGTTCGGCCCACGGCTCCACTCAGTGACGGCGCTTCATTGGTGTTGGTGTTGGTAAAAGCGAGAATAGAACGATCGCTTCAATGAAACGAAGCATACTTGTGTACTGCTTCTTGCACGCTGAGCGGTGAATGAGTGAATGAAAAGGAATGAACGGAACTGGCGTGAGACTGAGCCACTGACATAGTTGTGTGAGTGAGTGTTTGATGTTGGACGACGGTCTGATAGGAAGTAAGCTTTCAATCTAGTAACTACTTTTGCGGCGAATAGATTCGGTTACCACACACCTCACGCTCGCTCGTGAGAAGATTCCCGTTGTTGTCTCGGCACATATTGGCTTGTGATACAAAGCCCCTGCGCGAGCGGTTCAGCTTCTCGTTAAACTTCCGTGTGTCCTTAGCGCGATACAGCTTCTCGATCTCGTTTTTTTCTTGCTGGTGCTTCTTCCTACGGAAGACTAAGTACTGCCTATTCCTTGCCTGTCTATAACGTGCCTTATTCGCTATCGTACGGTGTTGCGACATTCTCGCCCATGCTACATTCTTCTCGTTTTTCAACTGTTCACATTCGCTGTCGTACAAGTCGTTTCTGTTATCCGGAGTCGCGAAACCGAGGTACTACCTATCGCGGATCGGATGTCCTTCTAGCCATCTACAAGTGTAGCTGCGCCAAGCTGCTCTTCCGTTGGTAGGGCCACTGCTAACTGCTGCGCGTAGTCTTTAGTCACTTCTGCATTATGCAGCTGCTCGATGTTGAGCTGCGGCGTTGGACATCGACGCGTGGTAATAACCGTCGAAATTTTTGAGCGCATGCATACAGCGACTTGGTAGTGATCCGCATCTATGTATATTCGCACTGCGGTATGTGCGGACATATTGGTTATATCAGAGAAGAATTTATCGTCGATTAGAACGTGGACGATTTGGTTTTCTGTTTGATGGTCGGATGATCTCCAGGTAGCTTTGTGGATATCTTTACGGGGGAAGAAAGTGCTTCGAACTACCATACCATACCTTCCTACCTGCGCGTTGATATGTCGCCGACAACGATTTTCACGTCACGGTGCGAGCAACCATCGTATGTTTGTTCTAGTTGCGTGTAGAACGCTTATTTCTCGTCATTCGGTCACCCCTCGTGTAGGCAGTGCACACTGATGATGCTGTAGTTGATGAAACGGCCCTCTCAACATGCACATGCTTGCGTTGATCGGCTGCCACGTTGTCGCATCTTGCCCAACACTACAAATCCTGCTCCCAGTTCATTGGTGGTGCAACAGCTACTGCTTTGGGGATTTTTACGGGTGGCTTGTTGGGCCTCCGCCAACACTCCTGTCTTGCCGGAGGGCCATCTTGCCAGTTTTGTTTAGCGTCCCAAACAACACTGGGACGACCACGCTGATGCGCCTATCCCCTTGGATCTAACTGAGCTTTACCTCCTTGGTAAAGAGACGCTCGGGTCGTACCTCCTCAATCTAGCTGAAGTTAGAAGGACAATAGGCTGTACTACCAGCTAAGCACACAACTGTTTGCTGGCGTTCCTTGTCATCTACATCAAACAGGAGCTATGCAGCAGTTCTAAATATTGTATTACACTTCAAAAAAAAAAACATCACGACTTACCTTTAACACTACACTGATCCACGGCAGCAAATTCACCGAGCTTGAAAACGGCAACTGGCTCCTCTAAAGGGCAGCATCTAGAAATTTTCCCCCTGGTTCCATCATCATGACACGGATCGAGCTTCGTTTCTGTCTTGACCGGGTTCAGGATCCACTTTTTGTCAAGAGAGGTCAGCAGGGTGACACATTTTTCTTTCGTACACGAAATGAATGTTCCGAAAACTAAGCACAACTTACTTTTTGAGTATGAGAAATAAAAAATATGTTTGAAGGATCACCAAATTTGCAAAACAACATCGCATCGTAGCGAACTAACTTCACGGCTACTATTAGGCTCCAGTAGCGCTGCTGATGAACAAAGCTTACAGAAAAGTTTATTTACATGAATAAACGTTGCGGATATGATTAATCAATCATTAATCAACTTCAATGTTCATTTCGACAACTAGTCGAATAACAAAACTGAAGCGATGTTTAAGCAACGTATGGACGGCAACGTATTTGATGCAAATTTTAAATACTACTTTAAATCTTGCGAGTCATGCAATCCTGATTGGAGAAGAGCAGATGCAGACGACAGTGAAGCAGAAGGTCCCGAGTTCGAGTCTTGTCAATGATGCGAGTTCTATCATAAAACTGTGATTAATGTAGGTAATAAACCATAAAAAGTTATTTCAAAATATTCATATGTGAAATATGTAAAATGAGATGTTTCATTCATTTGCTTATTCATATATAGAGCGATATTGAATAAACAATTAAGAAACTTTTTTACAGCATTTGTACAATCAAATATATAAATTGAAATTGTTGCCAAATTTTGATTGTATTTTGGTGGAATAATTGTCAAAGAAAGCTTGTTATAATGAACGCGGCTGCAAATTTACTTTAATAGTTTCCTGAATCTTTATTAGACGATTATACAAAAATACATCATACAACTTGGTTTAATAAACGTTGAAGAAAGGTTGCTAATATATTTGTAAATCGCGAACGGGTTGAACGTTGAACAACGGTCGTATAACGAAGCAACGTTCATTGTATAAACATAACATTTACAATGCTTATAGAAAGGCTGATGTTGTACAGATTCTTCATTTCTGGGCTAACAAGAGTTGAACAACAGTTTTATCTCAACTAAACCAAATATAGTTCGACTTACGGCTTAAAAACGCAGCTTTGAGAATCATTTCTTAAACTTATAATTGTTTCTTGGGAATACAAAAAAAAAGAAATAACATCCGAATGGTGAAAAAAAAAACATAAATTTTTCGTTGATTTAAAAAAAAATGTCAATACATTATGAAATAAATCTAAAACCATTTTGAGATAAACCCAACAGTGCTAAATCAATTAAAAATAAAATAAAAGTTCTGATTGCCAAGGAATGCTATATCCCAAGTAGGGTTGTGTATTAGAGCTAACCTAAGAGATGTGAAGGTATTAAATACAATTATCGCACACAATAAGAATCTTAAAATACCATACGATTGCACCGCACCAATGAAACCTAATAAATTACAGTTTTCCAAGAAAATAACATTAACACCTGATTTATTGATTCTCTACGAGATCTCGCAAGTCAATTCAATACCTACGTCCATTCATTTTGGAGTAATATTTAGACGACCAGGCGGAAATTGACAATTGGTTGCTAATATAATAGTTCTACAAGCTTGAAGCTTCGCTTGATGGCGTGATTGGCATAGGCTCAGTGTACCAGTTATGGCTATAGTACCTCAAATTCGCCATAGTTGATTTTCACCCTTTAAAGATACAAATCAACAAGAAAAAAATCGTGAACAACAGATCACGATCACAAATGATGATTGCAATCATTCAAACTTCACAATTTGCTCAAATTATGGTAGAAATAAATCATTTTCCTTAACTTTTCGGCCTCCTTGCAACCTATTTCGCCATAGTGTACCAGTTATGGCAAATCCCATAAGGAATGCATGTAAATAGTGCGAAGTGGAACCCAAATTAACAAATGTGTCCATAACTGGTACAGGGTTCCTAGGCGCTGTCCATAAACTACGTAGACTTTTTTTCGGTCTTCTCAGACCCCCCCTCCCCCCTCGTAGACTTTTGTTCATACAAAATTTTTGAAATTTGTATGGAGCGTAGACTTTGTCCAGACCCCCCCGTCCCCCCCTACGAGTCTACGTAGTTTATGGACAGGCCCCTATCATTGGCACACGCCGTAGTAAATACTAAAAGTAGTTTTGGCTCCGTTTTTATATTTTTCCTGTAAAGTATGAAAACTAATCAATCATTTGACTTATTGTTTACATTCGTTGGTCTTCTTCTTATTTTTGTAGAAATGGTTTTTCTTAGGTGGTGCGATAACTGGTACAGGCACCCTAATTGAAACCCTAGCTGAATGCAATTAAGCTTTCATTTCGGAACGAATGCATTCGAATGTTCTGAATTTTTTTTTTTATTTAAATCGACAACCGAGGTGATAGGTAGGTATGTGGATCTCGGAGATGACTGAAAACGTATGTGCATCGGTCGGGTGCGTTCGAAATGAATGGCCAACGTTGAACTTTCTATTTTCATATTGCGCCCTTCGCACCGATGCACTATCGGCGTTCGTAGTACTTGTTCAAATATTGACCGAAAAATTTATCAACACGTAAGCAAATATGGTTATTTTTTGTTGTGAAACCTGTTGGATTCCTGGGTTGTTTGGTTATATCTAGCTAGAGGTACAGAACTGCGGTATGTATTGGCTGCGGTTAAATACTGTGCGGGGAAATAGTTGGCCTTTCTTTTCAACGGTTTTAGAACAACTCGAAACGTTTCGGTCTATTTTTTTGAACTGTTAGGAAAGATCGTTGATTGTTACGTTACGATATTTTAACTGTGAATAAGAGAGCGCATTGATTTTTTGCGGACGTTTCGGTGTCTGTCTGATTAGAATTGAGTTTACATTTTTTTAACCTTTCCTTATTTGGAACTTCAAAAACAAGTTACTTACTCGATTCTGATCAACAAGGTCAAAACATGAAAATATTCGAATGAATGTAACAATTAAAAGCCATTGTCAAAGGAAAATAGCAACCGCCAGGGCAAAATATAAGTAAATTTTGAGGGTGAAAATTTTTAAATTCGAAGTTAAACGATTTCGGTGACGTTATTCTCAATTTAGTTGAAAATCGGAGTTTTCGACTAGCGAAGTTGGGGTTTTCTGCAAATCCGTGCGTCGGACCTAGCTTCGGAAGTGGTGCCTTGTCTAGTAAACCTGGTCCGCTATACAGCGCATCACTTCCGAAGTTAGGTCCGACGCACGGATTTGGAGAAAAATCCAACTTCGCTAGTCGAAAATTCCGGGTTTCAACTGCACGGAGAATGCAATGAGGGAGCATTCAAATTCTTCTACAGATATATTCGTGGATGTCATCTTATGAAATATTATTTTGTTCGTGTACCTATATTGTAAATCGATTATTTATTAATCGATTATTTGGGAACAAAAAACTTCGACACCCCTAACATCTTTTTCCGAGAAATGTCACCTTGCACGGTAAACTAAAATTGATCAAAATACAATTATTGACTTTTTCTGACAACAGGGTGTGCTGTAATCATTCGTAAACGGCGTCTCCATGCCGTTGTATGTGAAAACACGAAGTGACCTATATTGTTAATATAGTATATTTGGTGATTGTCTAACGTCTGAGAAGAAGTCCGGGGGTGGAGTATTAGTTGCTGTTTCGACACATTTAAACGCACATATCATCAAAACGACTAAATGTAAAGAGTTTGAGCATGTATGGGTGAGAGTGCACATAGCAGGTGAAACACATGTTTTTGTCTCTGTGTACTTTCCATCCGGTAATGCTCGTAAAGTTATCTATGAAAAATTTTATCATAATGCTGAAAATATCATTAGCAATTTTCCCCCCGAAATAAAAGTGCATATTTAAGGAGACTTCATTCAACGTGATATCGATTTCATCCCAGACGGTGACAATAAGAGCATCTTGCTAACAATTTATGGAGAGAATGAAGCGGTGCAATTTATATGCGATAGTTTTGCAAGTCTTGGTCTCAATCATATTAATAATGTTAAGAATCAACAGAATCGCTATTTGGATCTTTTAATGACAAATATTGATGAAGATTTCTGTGTGGTAGAATCATTGCATCCCTTATGGAAAAATGAACTATTTCATACAGCAATTGAATTCTCTCTAATTGTGCATGTAAACAATAGACCTGAAGAATGTGATTTTGAAGAAGTTCATGATTATCGTTCAGCAAGTTATGATAATATACGACAACAAATTTCTCTGGTGAATTGGCAAAATGTATTAAGAAATTAAGAAAATGTCGAAGATGCCGTTACAACATTTTACAGAATATTATACGGTATAATTCACGACACTATACCTTTGAAGAAAAGAAGACGTCATAATACCTCAAGGTACCCCATTTGGTTCAATCGAGAAATTAAAACCTAAAGAACAGAAAACAGAAAGCACATAAAGCATACAAAAAATATAGGAATGATCAAAGCTTATCCAATTATTTAAATATTTGCGACCACATAAATCATGCCATTGATATTGCATCCGAAGAGTATAACGAAAAAACTGAGCGGGAAATAAAATCATGCCCGAAGATTTTTTTTAATTACGTTAAAACTAAGTTAAAATCTGACAATTTTCCACCTGAAATGCACCTTGACGAAAAAGTTGGAGTAGACTCTGAAGCAAATTGCAATCTCTTTGCAACATTCTTTGAAGAAATCTACACCACACATTCGGAGGAAAATCGTGATCGTGAATATTTTTCATTTCTTCCTGAGCTATCTAAAGACATCAACGTTCATCAAATCAAAGTACCTACATGACATTGCGGATGCATTGAAAAGTCTAGATACCTTCAAAGGTGCTGGTCCGGATGGGATTCCACCAGTATTCTTGAAAAATGTATCAGTAGAACTTACATCCCCGTTATACTGGCTGTATAACATGTCACTGGAATCAGGTAGTTTCCCTGAAGCGTGGAAAAGCTCTTTTTTAGTGCCAATTTTGAAAAGCGGCAAAAAATCCGACGTACGTAATTACCGTGGAATAGCTATAATCTCTTGCATTCCCAAGATCTTTGAGGCAATAATCAATAAAACTTTATTCGACATGGTCAAAAACAGAATAACTCACACGCAACACGGATGTTTCAAAGGACGTTCAACATGTACAAACTTGCTCGAATTCATACATTATTCGTTGACGGCCATGGACAATGGCAATCATGTGGAAGTTCTCTATACAGACTTCAGTAAAGCTTTTGATCGAATTGACGTACCAATGTTGCTTTTTAAACTAGAAAAAATAGGATTTGGTCCAGGTCTTCTTGAATGGGTCGGGTCATACCTTTCCAATCGTCAACAAATAGTTAGATACAAGGGAGTAAAATCTAAACCTATTCAAGTTACATCTGGAGTTCCTCAAGGATCTCATTTGGGCCCATTATTATTTATTCTGTACGTCAACGACATTTCCTTCATTCTTAAAAAAGTTAAAGCTCTCATATATGCCGATGACATGAAACTCTTCCTAGGAATAGTAAACGATGAAGACTTGCACACTTTTCAACAGGAAATCGATATGTTTTATGTGTGTTGTAAAAAAGCCTTTTACAACTGAATGTGAAAAAATGTAATTCCATAGCCATAAGTAGGAAACGTAGCACACCAGATGTAACAATATTATTAGATGATCAACAGGTAGAAAAATGCGCCAGAATCAGAGATTTGGGAGTGATTTTAGACTCCAAACTAACTTTTACTGATCATTATAATACAGTTATCAACAAAGCAAATAATATGTTAGGCTTCATAAAACGATTTAGTTATCATTTTCACGATCCATATACAGTAAAAACATTATATGTAGCCTATGTACGTTCAATTCTAGAATACTGTAGCATAGTTTGGTCACCATTTTCGGTTACACATGAAAGTAGTATAGAATCAATTCAGAAACAATTTCTACCATTTGCGTTTCGTAAATTAGGTTGGACAAGGTTACCTCTTCCGTCTTATGAAGCACGATTTATGCTCATTAACATTCAAACACTAAAAAAACGACGCGAATTTGCAATGTTATCATTTGTAAACGACATCGTTTCACAGCGTATTGATTCGATAGAGCTTCTTTCAAAATTAAACTTTTATGCTCCCTCTCGACAACTACGAAATCGTAGTATTTTTTATACAAACCATCACCGTACTAATTATGCTAAATTTGGTCCCATCAACTTAATAATGACAACCTACAATAAATTTTGCGAAACTATAGATTTTACTATGACGAAATCACAGCTAAAAAATATATTTACATCAAATCGTAGTTAAAAATAAAATAAGCAGTAAACAGTTCTAGTTTTAAGATCAAATTGTATTGAAACGGTCTACTTATGATTGACTACATGAAATAAATAAATAAATAAAACCACTATACCTATTAGTTATAAATGATCAAAATTTCATTGCATTCGGCATTGAATCCGGAGATATAACATCTCAAAGTTGGCTAGCGGATGATTATACCTTTTTCTGGAATTTTTCTAAGGGGCCATACACAAATTACGTTTCGCTTGTGGGGGGGGAGGGGGGCGGTTGGTGGATTTACAGAGTGTGACGACCCTTACAAAAAAATTGAGGCCTCATACAAAAAGTGTGACACATGGGGGAGGGGGGGGGGGGGGTGGTTTGGTTGAAAAAGGTCGATTTTTGCGTGACATAATTTGTGTATCACCACTAACTTCGTGTAGAATAACCAGATATTTTCCAAATTTGGACCACTGATACACAACTAGTTAACTTACAGTGAAAATTTGAGCATATTTGATGCGCTTTTCGAAAAGTTACGGCTAGTACATTTTTTAAAAAGTGGAAATTTTACCTGTCCCGATTATTTTGACCATCCGTTCGACCATATTTTAAAATTAAATTCTTTTCAGGGATTTTTCTCAAGACCTTTTGCAGAAGAAATGCATGATAAGTTCTCTGTTCATATTTGAAATTTGTTTTTTTTTTCACTTCTCAGATGGAATAAAGACAAGACAAAATATTAATTCTATAGTTTTCTGAAATGATGCTTCTCGATAGAAATTGTACTGGATACCGAAGTATTGATGATATTAAAAACAAAATCCTCTCCGTTGATCAATTAAATCTCTTCAATCTACGCTGGAACATGTCTCATTCCGTCCATCCATTGGTCGGCTATAAAGAAACCGCAAAACAAACATAACGTGCCGTCCTTATAACAACAATCACCGGTTTGTGTGCACTTTGCGTTAATAACTGCATAGCTGTCGGAATTCCAATCAACCTCTTTCTCTCTCTTGTCATCAGCAGCACTTCCCCACAGAAGAGCTACCGTACCAGCTTGGTCGCCGCCGCACATGCTTTCACCACGCGGAGCTCCTTACGAGCTTTGCTATCTCCATTCATTGTTGTCGACGACGACGCGACGACACTGACGACTGACTGCGGGAATGCCGCGGAACCTTTTGCAGCCGGGAGAGGACATAAGGGCGTTGGAGTCGACATTCATTCGTCGTACATACGTAAATAAACCTGCATCGATGACGACGACGCCCGGGCTGCATAATGCAATTTTATGCTGATGTATGCAAGCAAGAAGCACAATTTACATAAATTGGGTACCACCCATGAAAACTGCCTGCTTTTAATTGAAACTGTTGATGCAATCGATCTTTATCCCAGTCGCACATTTCCCTCGTACTTGCGCGTACGTGTGTCGGAATGGTGACCATTTTTCACTCGTTGAATCTCGTGCCTCATTGTATGGCGGCATACGACTTCGTTTTTCTGATCAATATCCATAGAACGGAGTGGGCGGTATATGTATGGGACCTCTAGGTTTAGGTCAAATGTAAAGGGTCAAAGTCCAGTCACTATGGAATGATATAGCTGCATATCATATTTCATTCAATGAACATTGCTTATTTGTTACTGGTTATTCAAATTTGTCAATGTTATAAACTTAGTTTGACTCGATTACGTTGTTGTTCAACAACAGCAAGATTATACCTACCATTTGAAAATAACTTTGTTTGTCCGAACCAACCGCTGGTCACTTGTTCCGCATGCCCTGTGACGTATTAGCTGTGGCTTTTTTGAACGCATGATACTTTGAGCCTCTCAATAGGTGCTTGCTTTTCGTGGATTTATCGGAACAAATGCAAGATTTGAGAGGGGAATTTCCCTAATGTTTGCTACTTTCAGTAAAAATGAAATGACAAACTCGCTTGTCATGTCTCGAGCAAGTGTGGTTGTCAACAATCGAATCTTTGCTATACTTGACATGTATATGTGCTATCACAATCGATGTATCCGTTCGAACCTCAACAGGAAATACGTTTATTGTTTCCTCTGATGAGGAAGTTCTGGAATGTTTATTCAGTACACACTTGGATGCGCGGATATTACATCTTCGGATGAACCTGTTGTCTTTTCTTGTACCGTAATCCGGGGTAACATTGATCAGAATTTTCGGTCTTTCTTGAATAATTCTCTTGTCAAAGCGAATGTTACATGTTTTATATTTTTAAAAGAAGTACTGGCCCTCTGAGTTTATGTTAAGCTACTCGAAAAAGTATTGTAAAACTTTAAAACATGTTTAAAAGGGTTTTTAAATCTAATTTTTGATTGTGTTGATTTGGGGTAACATTGATCATGTCAGTGATCAATGTTCATTTGTGTTGAAAATACCCTTACTTACTAAATTCGGGGTCGCTGATTTCGAATATGTTGTCTAAATTCTTACAAATAATGTACTTTTTAAGTTATTTTAGGATTAAAATCCTCTAAACCACGAATAACGCCTAAAGGTAGGCAATGGCTTAAGGAATTGATAGTCGACTTTTAATAAATCGTAAATTTTACTGAAAAATAGCATTTTCATAAAAGTTTCGTTTATTAAATCCAACTCTAGGATATCATATTGAAGTAATACAGTGATTTCGAACCTCATATTATATCTAGTATTCACGCCAAGCATGAATGTTTGGAATGTGTATCTCATTGCGTTACGAAACACAGTTTTGGAAAAATCGATTTAATTCAATGTTTATGAAATTCAATTTTCATAAATTGCATGTCATTTAATAGCTAAATGATAGCAGATTACAATATACCATTCCATAGTAGAAACTGATTCAATGTAAAATGCTTGTTTGAACATTTCATGAGGTGGGTCAAGCCGATCAATGTTACCCCGCTGATCAATGATACCCCGGATTACGGTAGTTATGATTCTCTTACTTCAGCTCGTAGTATCATAACTTTAGAATCGATTGAATGAGCACGAAATAATTTCGCCCCTTTCAAATCTCCTGGAGCAGATGGGATATATCCTATTTTGCTTCAGAAGGGATTTGTTTATTTCAAACATGTTTTGAAAAAAGCTACTTGTTTGCAGTTTTGCTTCAGGGTATATTTTCCAATGTTGGTGGGATATTACTAAAAAGTTTATTTCGAAAGTGTGTCGTGCGTCGTGTTAAGAAGCGAAGAGTTTCAGACTTATCAGATGTTCATCTAGCCAATGTGCCTCGTCATTGCTTATTTGTCACAGGTTATTCAAATTTGTCAGTGTTATAAACTTAGTTTGACTCGATTACGTTGTTGTTCAACAACAGCAAGAAATTAAACCGTTGTTGGCGTTGCATGCTAATCCATTGTCTAGTGTCGTGCTTCCTTCAAAGAGCAAATATCTCACTGGAAGCATTAAACGTGTCCGTGTCTTTTTAAATACAATCCTGCTTGGGAGTTTTCTTAGATATCACGGGTTCTTTTGACAACGTGCCTTTCGATGCCAAATTGGAAGCCGCACGGATATCTCCAATGATTTCCAATTGGATTTACCAAATGCTCAAAAATCGATACATACCTCTTCTTGGCATAGCGTCAAGCAGCGATTAGAAAATTGAGTGTATATAGATGCCTTGTAAAGTCTTGTCACCACTTTTGTGGAATCTCGTAGCAGATACGCTATTGAGGCAACTCAATATTGGCCGTTTTCTTACTTATGGTTTCGTCGACGACTACCTAACATTGTTAGTCGGTATGTGCATCAGCACCCTTTAAGACCTGCGTTTTTAAAAAAAACAATTGGGCATTTTTTTATTATCGTATAAATTGGGCCGAAGGGTCTCAGTTTTTCATGAAACTTTTTCCACAGGCAGGGCTCATGAATATATGAACAAAAAAAATTGAGGAAAATTCAGGGTCGTCTATTTTCCCGGCAAACTCAGGTGGATTTTTTTTGTTTTCCCCTGACACTACTTACATTGAAAATTCATAACTCAAGAACGAAGCATCGTAGTAACAAAGTTTTTTTTTATAAAATAAAGCAAATTTTCTCAGAAATCAAAAAAAAATATAAACTGGAAAAAGTTTCCCACAAAAATTTCCACAGTTGAGAAAATTCGTAAAGAAAAGCCTTAAAAACTGAGCCCGAACTCGAGGAAAATTTTCGAAAAAATATTTTTGAGGTTTTTTTATAAGCTTCAATCGCTGAAATTTTTGGAATGCACTTTTTTTTTCGTTCTTGAGTTATGGCCAATTTTGTTGAAAAATGTCCAAATGTGCCATAAAATCCTTTTCTTTCAAAAATCATAACTCAAGAACGAAGCATCGTAGAAACAAAGTTTTTTTTAATGAAAATGAAAGCAAATATTCTCTTAGGAATCAAAAAAAAAATGAAGTGGACAAAGTTTTCCACAAAGTTTCCCACCGTTAAGAAAGTTCATAAAGAAAAGCCGGAAAAACTATGTCCGAACTCGTGGAAAATTTTCAAAAAAATATTTTTGGGAATGTAATTTTATAAGCTTTGATCGCTGAAATTTTTGGAAGGTACTTTTTTCTCGTTACTGAGTTATGGTCAATTATGTGAAAATGATCATGTAAGCCTATATTATATGGTCATTTTTTCACAAAATTTGAGAAAATTTGCTTTCATTTTCTAAAAAAAACTTTGTTACTACGATGCTTCGTTCTTGAGTTATGATTTTTCAAAGTAAGTAGTGTTAGGGGGAAACGAAAAGTTTCCACCAGGGGGAGCGACACTATTTTTGCCAAGCCAGAAAACCTTAAAAAAAAGCTGAAAAAAGCTCAAAAAGGTCGCTAAAACCCGCAAAAGTTTTACGGGTTTTACCGGGTTTTTTCGACTTTTTTTTTGGCTTTTTTTGGGGTTTTTCGGCTTGGCAAAACTAGTGTCGCTCCCCCAGGTTTCCACCTAAGTTTTCCGGGAAAATAGGCGACCCTGAACTTTCCTCAATTTTTTTTTTGTTCGTATATCCATGAGCCCTGCCTGTGAAAAAAGTTTCATGAAAATCTGAGACCCTTCGGCACAAACCCGTACGGTAATAAAAAAAAATCCCCAATTACACCATCTTCGACTATCGAACCCACACTCCGAGGCTTACGAGACACCTAAACGACTGACGCCACTAACCGCTCGGCCACGAAGCCCACAATCCCACGCTTTTTCAAGTGGATAAGTGTTGGTGGCGCCAGTATGGCGTTAAATCCGAGTAACATTCTTTTCTCGGAGAGGCGCAACCGTAATGGCCTTCGATCTTTGCGTCGTTTTGATTCTGAAAGCAATGAGACTGAACTGGTAAAGTATTTTGGAGTCATTCTTGATTCCAAGCTTTCCTGGACGCCTCACATTAAGTTCAGAAACAAGAAAGCTTGTATGGCCTTCAGGCAATGCCGGCGAACCTTCGGTAAACTTGGGGTCTTCAACCCAAGTATAACATACACAACTGTTGTTCGGCCAATATTGGCCTATGGATGTCTTGTGTAATGACAAAAGGGCGAAGTGAGAACAATCCAATCAGTGGCGTAGCCAGAAATTGTCTCTGGGAGGGGGTTTCAACGGTCAATGATACCTTTTTTTATTTGACGCATTGTGTAAACAGTAATGAGCAATTGTATTTGTATTTTAAAAATAGTGGCGCAGCCGAAAACAATTTTAGTCGAAAAGCGCTTTTTACTGAAAATTTGTTCCACAAATTTTGGCTACTCAATCCCCGTGGCTACGCCTGTGAATCCAATTAAAATTAGACTATCTCCAAAGGATGTGCTTAATGGCTATTGTAACTAAAGAATCGATTGAGTGGGCACCTAATAGCTTTTTTCCTTTCAAATCTCCTGGGCCAGATGGGATTTATCCTTTTTTAATTCAGAAGGGATTTGATCAATTCAAACATGTTTTGAAAAAAAAATCTTGTTGGCAGTTTTGCTACAGGGTATATTCCCAAATCCTGGCGGGATATTACTGTGAAGTTTATTCCGAAAGTGGGTCGTGCGTCGTATGAAGAAGCAAAGAGTTTCAGACCTATCAGTTTGAACTCTTTTCTTTTGAAATGCTTAGAACGCATTGTGGATCATCACATCCGTGATGTTCATCTGGCCAATGTGCCTCTTCATGTGAACCAACATGCCTACCAATCTGGTAAGTCCACTGTCACTCTTTTACACAAGGTTGTTTACGATATCGAGAAAGCATTTGCTGAAAAGCAATCTTGTTTGGGTGTTTTCTTAGATATCGAGGGTGCCTTTGACAATGTGCCTTTCGATGCCATCTTGGAAGCCGCACGGAGTCATGGTATTTCTCCAATGATTTCCAATTGGATTCATCAAATGCTCAAAAACCGTTATCTCTTCTCGACATTGCGTCTAACAGGGATTAGGAAATTGAGTGTTTGTGGATGCCCTCAAGGGGGAGTCTAGTCACCACTTTTGTGGAATCTCGTAGCAGATACACTATTGAGGCAACTTAATAATAGCGGTTTTCCTACTTATGGTTTTGCCGACGACTACCTAGCATTGTGTGTTGGTATGTGTATCACCACCCTTTTCGACCTGATGCTAAGCGACCTTCAGCTTGTATGGCCTTCAGGCAATGCCGGCGAACCTTTGGTACAACTTGGGGTCTTAAACCCAGGTATATCAAATGGATCTACACAACTGTTGTTCGGCCAATATTGGCCTATGGATGTCTTTGTGTGGTGGCAAAAGGGCGAAATGAGAACGATCCAATCAAAGTTAGGCCATCTGTGAAGCCCACAATCCCACGCTTTTTCAAGTGGATAAGTGTTGGTGGCGCCAATATGGCATTAAATCCGAGTAACATTCTTTTCTCGGAGAGGCGAAACCGCAATGGCGTTCGATCTTTGCGTCGTTTTGATTCTGAAAGCAATGCGACTGAAAAGGTAAATTACGTTAAAGCTTTTCTGAACGCCTCACATTAAGTTCAGAATTAAGAAAGCTTATATGGCCTTCAGGCAATGCCGGCGAACCTTTGGTAAAACTTGTGTCCTGTGTAATGGCAAAAGGGCGAAGTGAGAACAATCCAATCAAAATTAGACTATCTATCTCCAAAGGATGCGCTTAATGGCCGTATCTGGAACGTTCTCTTCAACTCCCACGGCGGCGCTCAAAGTTCTCTTTGACGTTACCCCATTACACATTCATCTTAAACCAGAAGCACTTAACGCCTAATCGGTACTCGGTTTAGAGGAAACTTTTGTGAACCGCAGATCAACACACACCTCGTTGTTTCCACATTTGGTTAATTGGGACAAAGCTGTCCTTGCTTTTGTAATTGCATGTAGTTTTCCATATGGGACATTTTACAAGAGTAGTGTACTTTTGTTCAGACAGCCATACTGCTATTGAAGCTCTAGCTTCCGTAAACTCAAGGTCGAAGTTTGACAATGACATAGAAATGTCAACGCTTTTTCCGTGACTGAAAGCCGAAAAACTCCCACAGTTATCAAAAACCCCAGTCGAATCATTCCAAGCTCTGAATAGATTTGCTTGAGGTTCTAGCTGATATTGGACTTCTAGGACGCAAATTAAATGGCTTCTAGGACGTCGGCATAGGTCACTTAACTGGGGCTACGCTGTTTGTTGGACTTTTGCCACCGGAACAGGTGATTCGTAGTGATATTCTAATCCGGCAAATACCAAAAAGTACCACATGGCCTTTCGCGTCTTTTGCAACAACCTAGCCACTTCTCGTGTTCATCTGCTTGGCGTTTCCAAAACAAGCCGATGAAACGGCGTTTCAGCCAGAAATATCTCTACACATTCTCTGAACAAGATTGTCCAGAGTCGTGATTATGCACTGTGGATCCGCACTCAATCTAGTGGAGGTCTTAACATTATGAACCGAGGATGCCTGAGGCAGTAATTTGTAATGACCAGACTATTCTGCCAGTATGTCTTATTTCAATAGATGTTATTCAAACACCTCAGTAAAATAAATGATATTTTTTCAGATTTTATTAGAATTTTTAGAGGTATTTTGAGTTGATCTGTGTCATCATTCTGATGCTCCGCTCTAAACCAGAAAGCATCATGTAACATCAATTCGCATTAAAGCTCGGAAAATTCATTCATCTTCTAATAAATCATCAGTTCACCTGCTTAGACTCTAACATCTAAATGTGTCAAACAACGATGATCTGGCTAATCAATATCGTGAAGCCGCTGAAGAGAGCAAGTCTGATGCGTGCTGCGTTTTTACGAAGTGATTAATAGCAAACGCTCTGGCTGTTGGTTGGTAGGTAGGTAGGTAGGTATCAGCTTTTGATGTTTGATGTCCGTTCGTGCGATGACCATTAGAAAACCACGGTTAGAGGGCAAGCGCCTAACAACGATCTGCTGAGCAGCTATACAGCTCGATGATAAATTGTTTGTTTTCTGCATTGGGAGCATTAGGGTATTATCCTACATGCGCAAGGATATCAATTTCTCTCTCGAGATAGGCCATGCTGCTGCTGCAATCGGCACTGTAGGGTGTCCTAATTGGATCGGTGTTGGTAGCTTAGATAAGTGGTCTCAAACTTCTATTATAACACCTATCCACAGTGTGATGTGTAAAGCACTGAATTCTTGCTATTTAAATGATATTTCTAAGGCAAATTTATAATTAATCATTTCCAAATGCTTCACCAATATAATTTTGTTTCCCTGTTTTTTTTTACAGACAATGAGCTGCGTATCGGTTTTATCGGTTCACATTGGTCATATTATCGTGAATATTTATGGTCATTAGCTTGATGTTTGACAATCGCCCAAAGCAGGCCGATATGACTCGTCGGTCGAGGCAACCTACATGGCGCTGTGCTGTTGGTTGCTTTGGCGACGACGGAACAGGTTGCTGCGGTGCTGCCGGTCATTGGCCACTTTGTTCCCGATTTGCAACCGTTTATGTGCGTAGATATGGAAAGTGGAAGTTGGCTCTGCCCTCGAGGATTGAAGTCTGTGTGGTATGTGTCGAGAAGAGATTATTATACACTACGCGACCCTCTTTTGAAAAACAGCCAAACATCGGAAACATGCCACTGTGCCATCAAATTTCATGCTTCGGATGCGTTATTGTGTGGCTTTAATCAGATTTTATCAAGTATTTTGCTTTATCAAACTTTACGCCTGAGAGCAATCAGAACGTCGTCGGCTGATCAGCGGCTACGGTACAGGGAGTAGCGCGTACTGAGTTCCCTGCAACCAGGCAACGGACAGCCCGCGAGGCGGCCAACTTCGGAAATTACATGTATGGTTAGTGGGACTTGCCGTCTGGAGCGGGCATTTGCATATTCAGTTACTGTGACTGAATTTGGGATATCCCAGCGGTTCTCAATCACGAATGGCGGCAGAGTTAATCATGCTGAATTACAGGACAAAAATAAAAGGTAGATATTAGTTGGTTATTCTGGTATTGAACTAGCTTATTTTTGTGTTGGTCATAATATTGTAAAGGTTTTCGTTAGATGCAAGCGAACTAGATCTAAAATTTAAATTGAGTAGGTTAAGCCCAAAAATGACTGATGTAGGTAGTCGTAACAAAAGCGTGAAAATTGACGATTTTCCACATTTGGAAAGATTATCTCATTTGAAGCACACAGAAATTAGGGAAGAGTTCAATGGAATAATGCCTGTATAAACTCCGGGAGGAAGATTTCCTGGAGAAATTGTCGTAGTAACTTCTGAAGGAATTCCAGGACCAATTCCTGGAGGAATTTCTGCAGGAATTCCTGAGGTAACCTTTCAAGAGGAATCCCTGTAGTAGTTCCTGGAGATCCCTGGTGGAATCTGCAGATGATTTCTTTGAGATATCTCTAGAACAGCGGTTTTCAGATCGTGCACCGCGGTGCACTTGGTGCACCGTAAAGTCTCGACAAGTGCACCGCAAGACATATTAAAAGTCCTGCCATCACTTTAACGAACAATTTTCGAAAGTACCTTGTAGTCGACTGCAAAACGAAGCTCCGAACGATCGCTATATAAATTTGCAAGGTTCTTGCTGAGGGAGAGTTTTGATTACCCTTGACTTGCCAAAAATCTCGTGAGAAATGTAAGAATGTTTTTTTTTTCAAATAAATCCGGCCATCCACTATTTTACTAGGAATCTGTAGTGCATCTTCAATAACTTCGCTCAAAATCTCATATGAAATTCAACCTGTATTGCTACGAATTCTCATGTAACCTGGGAAAGGGTCTCGCAAGCAGCTTTCAAGAATTTCTCTCAATTTTCCATTGCTTCTCGTATTTGATATTTTTTAATTTTGGTTGTTTTTGTATTACCTTTAGATTTCCTTATGAATCGGTCAGAAAACAAGGATGAAATTTATTGAAAATTTTGTCAATTATGACAAATTTGACAGGAATGCTCTGAGAATCTGAATAGTTGAAAAATTCTTAAAATGATTCAAGGGTAAACGCAAGAATTCGTCGGGGTTCTTGTTAACTTGTTAGGAATCCATCGGAGATTATTGTCCGAAAATGTTCAAGAATACCGTCAACAACAGAAAAAAATGTCTTAGGTTCATCAACAGTTTAACTCGTAGTAAGCTCCGACAAGTTACAAAAACGCTAACGAATGTTATACCGTTTAGCCCCGTTAGTTTGACTGCATCTAATCTGAACACTTTTTAATTAGATCCCCGCTAAACTGCACATCGTTCAAACTGAAAATAATTCAAACGTCATGAGCAGAATATGAAATGGAGTGAAACAGAACGCAGGATTAAAACAAAACAGCAAAACGCCCTTAAGGTTACTAGAAGTTCAAATTAAAAACTGGTTGGTTTGCATGAGGAGTCGTTCAAACAACGAAGGTTGACGATTATATCAATGGAAAAAGTATTTCATCATATATCGTTGCACCGGGAAGACACTTTGGAAAATATGACAGCGTTTTTAACCCTAAAAGGGATACCTTCATGGCCTCAGTTTCGTCACCTCGCTGAGTGTGTTCCATCAAAGACGAGCTCTGAAAGGCGCCTGGGGTCCAATGGACCTCAAACCGGATTCTTTGACTATAATGAACAGGTGCACCGCGAAACAATTCATTTCCCAAAAGTGCACCGCGAGCCAAAAGGGCTGAAAACCCCTGTTCTAGAATTGAGAGAAATTCTTGAAAGCTGCTTGCGAGACCCTTTCCCAGGTTACATGAGAATTCGTAGCAATACAGGTTGAATTTCATATGAGATTTTGAGCGAAGTTATTGAAGATGCACTACAGATTCCTAGTAAAATAGTTGATGGCCGGATTTATTTGAAAAAAAAAAAAACATTCTTACATTTCTCACGAGATTTTTGGCAAGTCAAGGGTAATAAAAACTCTCCCTCAGCAAGAACCTTGCAAATTTATATAGCGATCGTTCGGAGCTTCGTTTTGCAGTCGACTACAAGGTACTTTCGAAAATTGTTCGTTAAAGTGATGGCAGGACTTTTAATATGTCTTGCGGTGCACTTGTCGATACTTTACGGTGCACCAAGTGCACCGCGGTGCACGATCTGAAAACCGCTGTTCTAGAGATATCTCAAAGAATTCATCTGGAGATTCCACCAGGGATCTCCAGGAACTACTACAGGGATTCCTCTTGAGGTCCCTGAGGTCGAAATACGTATCTGTCAAAGGATGCAAATTCTTAGTGGAATTCAAAGGAACCGTACTTAACCCGATTTTCTTTTATTTATTCACAGGAGAGTTTTCTTAGCAAATTCCTTGTAGAAAATCTGAAGAAATCCATGTTTACAGACATTTTTAGACGAATTATTGAGGGAACAATTGGTTGGAATCCTAAAGGATTTTTTGTACAACATGTTTAGGCAATTCCTGGGATTTTTTTAGTTACTTCTGGTAGAATTTTCTGAAAGAATATGTGGAAGACAGTTCTGCAGAAATACTTCGAATAGTTCCAGATGGAATTATTGGAGAAAACTCTGGAGGAATTCTGGAAGGAATATATGGAGAAATCCCTGTAGAAATCTCTGAAGGAATATCTGCAGAAATACCCTAACGATCTCTGGAGAAATTCCCGAAGGAAACCGCGAAAACAGCACTGATACTATCACTGGAGGAATCTCTAATATCTTAAGACAAATTCTTGACAAATTCCCAAAAAAGTGTCTGGTTGAATGCCTAGATTCATTACACAGCGAAACAAAAATTAAGTATTGGTATGTCTCAAGAGCAAACTTATATGTCTCCTACAGATTTTGGGCCGCTGAATCCTAATCCGTGCTCAGATTTGCTCCAGCACGTCACAACTTTGAGCTATACCTCTATTTATAGGGTACAATATACGATTTGGACTCTTTCGACTGCAAGCCATTAAGCATGGAAATATTTATTATAATTCGATAGTAGTGATGAACCAGCCTCAGGCTGAAAATCTGTCTAATGAAGAAAAAAATTGTAGCAACAACAGTTGGGAACCTCCATCGATCACAATTGACCATGAAAAATATTTTGGGGCATTTCCATAATCAGAGTGTGGCGCGCGGATAAAATATTCATATGCGCACAACACGGGCCGGGCATACATTCACCGTGGTCAGTGGTTAACGATGTTCTCAAATGTTGCTCATCTTCTCGTTAAGAATTCCGTTGTTGTGGAGTGGCGGTTATTTAAAACGTTGTTAAACATGCATATTATGCGCTTTATTATGGTGATTAATTTACATTGCGGTGATCGGTGAGCGTGTGAAACAGCCGGAAGATATCGGCTTGAGCTGTAGGATCGCGCTTTTTGTGTTCGGGAGATCGTATGTTAAATGCAAAGGCGACGGCCTGAGTGAGATGCGGAATAATCTCATCTCCGGGGCTGATCCCATCCCCATCGATGACCTATGGGTTAAATCCATCGTAAACAATTACACTGAGACAAACAGCCCGCGCAGCGATACCGACCGACAAACGTTATTGAAACAATTGATTAACAGGTAATTTTCTGCAAGTCACCGGCATATTTACGAGAGCTGAATTTATATTTGTATCGGCTTGTTGAAAGTATCGAGTCTCTAGTTCCTTGGAAATTCTTTGTGTGCTTTGGAATCGATTAGAAATTCCAAAATATTACGAATATAGCGTGTCGAATATATTGCAGCAACAGAAGATTTGATAAGTGTGAAATAAATAATTGCCAATCATTTCTATTTTTGGAGATTGTTCAACAAATCGTACTCTTGCTCATTAATAGTGGTTGCCAAAGTCGTTAAGCACGACACACCGAAGACGATTCTTACAGCCGTGGTCAAAATACGTATATGCCTTCTCGTGCCTGCTTTCAAATCCCATGTAATGGGATAAAATTCTATTTCAATCTGGCGATGCTTAGTCTTGGCGGTGTCTTCGTAAGTGCGAAAACGTAAATAAAAGTGCGCTGTTGAATCAAATCGAGTTGATGTCTTCGGTGCACTATTTCTTCGATCTATGCTCAATAAGTGCTATGAAGACACCTAGCTGGTTTCATGCAATTGAGCACTGTTCTTTATGTTTTCGCACTCAGGGAGCGTCCATAAATTACGTCACGCAAAAATTGCCCATTTTCAACCCCCTCTCCCCTATGTCACACCTTTTGTATAAGATCTCTGAAATTTTTGTATGGGTTGTCACACTTTACTGGGGGTGGAGGTAAGACGGACATGTTTAGGAAACACTCTATTTTGACAGTGTAAACAATGCGATAATTAAAATTTTATATCAATACTTTTTACTTCAACTAGGGTACTTTACAGTCTGCAAGCTGATTTTGCAATAAAATTAGGTTTTCCATGACTTTTGAGATAATTAAAAAGTGTTCTCCAAATGTATGTTTTTCAACAGTGTGGGTAAGACGGACCAGTAAGGTGGACACGTTTGGAAAATTAGCTAATAAGCCATTAATTGTGTTAACTGATGTTTACAGCCGTTTATATTCGGTAGATCAATCATAGCAGAATCTAAATTTGGCTTTGAATCTCTTAGCGAAACGTGTTTTTACAAATTAAAACCATTTTTTGTAAACTAGAAACCTCCATGCACTGATAAGCGCCTAACAGTATGCAAAGCACTGGTAATTTTTTGAAGTTCAAACTGTTTTAACAAAAAATCAAAAAAATGAATTTTTAAACAAAAAAAAATCAATATGATATGCTTTACACGGCTTCCACAATCCTTTTTATTTCTCCATAGTTTTGAATCTGTGAATAATGTGTGGATTTTAATGTGTTTCTCATGGCATTACCAAAAAAACCCTTACTGTCTGTCTGTCTTACCCAACCTCAAGGCAGACCGTCTTACCCCAACACAACGCAAAATTCTCATTCCATCGCCGTTCTCCATAATCCATGAAATTGTATATAGGACTGAACAGTTTAAACCAACTGGGGAACTCAAAATAAAATGCGAAAACTTAGGAATTTAATGTAGAAAAAGCTTATTTATTGCCGCCTCAAAGTTAGATCCCATCACAAATGCGCGTAGCGAGGAAAATAATTGTTTATTTTTTACAGTTTTGACATATGTATTCTTTCATGAAGTGGTTCAATAATCATCAACTAATAAGAGGATAGAGTTAATCGTAAAAGAAAGTCAAATTTCAGCTATAAAGTGGCAGAACTACCCAAGTAACCACAAGCATTATATCATTGCACGAATTAGACTGAATATGAACCTTTGCAATGCAAAATGCAGTAATTCCACACTTCTCATGCAATAATCCTTTAGATTGGCATTATCAATGTATTGATGCATTACATTTTTCCTTTACATTAGGGTGCATTAAAAGGTGATATACGATAATTCAATAATTCAGCACTGCAAAAACTTGATAAATGTAATGTACAAACTAGCAAAGGTTGCTCTAACAATACAATTATAAAAGCTTGACTCTAATGGTAAACAAATGAAATCAAGAAGAGTGAACATCTTTACGGTCAACTCTAGCGGTCTTTAACACTTCTAATTCGACTCCCGACCAACTTATTCTCCGTTTGAACCACCGATCCACGACTTTCTTCAGCAAAACCTTTTTAGAGATGACTTTTTCTCTTAATTTCTGTTGCCTGCTATCGCATGCCAATAATGCTGGAAACCACAATTAGCATATGAGTAGTGTGCGAGGGGTGTTTTAATTTGCTTATATTGAATAAATATATTCTGGAATGCATTATGTATTTTTCAGTGATTTATCAGAAAGTAATTACAGGGATTCTATTACATATGGCATAGTCGTTTTGCACTCTACAGCAATGATTGAGACAGAAGAACAGTTTCCTTTTAGTTAATGAAATTTCTGTTGTTATCACTGCAGCAGAAACAGTCCAAGGCGCAAGCACGTATGGAACTCATCTAGCGGTCTTCAACACTTCTGGTTCGACTCCCGACCCGACAACAAAAAAATGATGGTTGAAACATTCATGTGGGGGGCATTAATATCGTCGATAACGAAACGGTGCTAAAAATAGATTTTTGTTTTGGTTTTTCGTGTTGCACGTATTAAGCATGTGCAAATGCAAATGTACAGCACATGCATTTATGTCACTTTAGCAATGGCTGTCAACGTGCTGCAATATGAGGCACTAATTTGATTTCAGTGGGGCCCTTTCCGACTTTAATATTGCTTCAATGAGGTGTTTAAAGCAATGCAGCATTATATACACAATTTTAAATATAAATATATGGCAAAATTGATGCACTTATATACGGCTTCGTGATTACTTGGGTAGTCACCGGTCCGTCTTACTCTTATCAGATCGCCGTTGAGCTGAGAGAACAAAGTCATTTAGCCAGTTCGAAGTCATTTAGGTAATGGGCTGCCACAGCAACCCACGATCTGCTAGGATCTCGTCGATTACGATGAGAAACAGTAGCGGTGATAGGATACATCCTTGCCTCGACCCGGATGGGATCGGACAAGACACCGTTTGTGCAGTACTCTGCACGAAAATGCCCTGAACTGTGCTTCAATGAGGCCGATGATTTTCTCAGGGACACCCTTGGGCCTTAGGGCTTCCCACACGTTTTCGTGATTGCGACGGTCGAAAGCGTTTTCGTAATCAATGAACACCAGGTACAGCCTGGATTCGCTGGTTGGGTCACGACTGCGCCCCGATTAGCGAATCGTGTTCGTTCGTTGGGGCAACTGACAACTGATCAAACTGCTCTAGACTCACGCAAGTGACGAGAAATACGTCACTCACATACTTGCACCAACGTTCTGTATATAGGAGGTGCGATTTGAAGGCGGTCAGACGTCAATCTCGTTTTGACATCGATTTTGACATTGACAGTGCGTTTTAGTTGGGTTTTGCCCCAACCAGTGAACATCCAACCATCGCGACAGCCCATCTAACGAGCCCCCAATGAACGAATCGGCACTGTAGAAAAATTCTTGGAATTCATTGATACGGAGCGTGACAATATGATCCATACACGTCTGGCAAGCTATCCAGTAAAGGATCACTTTGCAGAGGACTTTGAGAACGATACACAATAATATTAGCTCCGCCAACTATCACGTACAGCCTGGTCACCCTTTTTGGGTACCTAACTAAGACGCATTGCATCCAGTCGGCCGGAAATGTCGCGGTTTCCCATATGTTATAGAATAATTGATGCAGCAGTTGTGCGGATACTATGGGATTAGCTTTGAGCATCTTGCAATTGACCCCGTTCGATTTCATGCTACTGATGGCTATTTCTATCTATTACACTGATGGAGCTTCGATGTAAGCTTCGGGTAATGAGGTGTTGATGGCGTGGCCGTTACTCGAAAAAGGTTTCCAAAGTGCTCGAGCCAGCGTTCCTGCTGGTCAGCCGGGTCGGTCAATAGCTGTCCAGATGGCATCGTAGCCAGTCCACGGGCATCGTAGCATTCAACCTAATCGCCGGTATTAGCGGCTTCCTCGCCTTCGTCGCTTCCTCGCCTCTTTTGTCCCGTCTACATAAGCGTTTCACTTCCTTCTCGAGAGCTGAATAGCGCTGATGGGCTATGGCTTTGGCTCCTCATGTTTTCGCTTGCTCTATCGTGGCTTTGGCGTTGCTTCGCTCCTCTATTTTCTTCCAGGTATCATCTGTGATCCACTGCTTCTTCCGGGTGTGTAGCTCACCCATATTATTCTCGCCGGTGACGATAGAAGGCGTTCTTGATGGCGCTCCATTGATCTTCTACGCTTCATCCTCCTGGAATAGCCGCAGCACGGTTTTCTAGCTCCTCGATGATGGACCTTTTCACCACAGCGTCTTCCTCTCGGCGTGTGTTAAACCGGCGCCCGATTTCCCCTCCTGTCGATGGACCCTAGCAATGCGCAACCGGCTCTCGCTGATTAGGAGATTAGGTCGGCGCTACGTATTTAAATGAAATATTTCTAAATTCATGGTAAACACGTTAGTAACATGACGTATAAAAATTGGCATTAGCATTAAGGTTTACTTTGAAAGCTTCAATATCTTAAACATTATACCAACGATTTAAAAAGCTTCCTAGGGATACGAAAACCTTGTGCTGTTAATTCACTTCAACTCTCGTTTCACCATGAAACGTTTTCAAATTCACCGACAAGATACCAACATATAACGAGCTTAAAAACGAAACTGCCAAACTCTTAGAAAGTTTATGTAATCAACGCTCATGACGTGCCACATCATTATTTGTATTCGAGTAGCAAGTAGAACTATGGAATATTAATAAGATTCACAAACCACGGTAATTGACATTCCTCTCAATGAAATGTTGTCAAAATTTCAGAGAAGTTGCTTGAATATTGTACTTTTGGAATTTGTGAAACTCATTACACCGTTCAACACTAGTTCTCGTTATGGGATGAGAAAAAAAAATAAGGGTTTGGGACCCTAGAAACCCTAATGCGTATATTAATCACCCCAAGTTCTCATTTCAAACTTTGGTCTTGAACTGTGAAGTTCCGTGCCAATATTTTTCGAAAATTCTTTCACTATAACATTTCTAGGGTACCAAAACCCTGTTCTTTTTTTTCTCATCTTATAATACGAACTTTTTTAAAATTTTGTTGAGCAGCAGTGTTTGGACGAAAAAGTGATAAGTGAACCACTCGGCAGTTTTTCTTCCCTTCTGTTGGTTCTGTTTCAATTACCAAGCGGTGTATGTTCTCTCGTCGAGTCGCATGGTTCACGAAGGAACACAAAGAAGATACTCCGAAACAGTCAAGCTGCGGCGATGCACAGTGGCCGGAAGCCGGACAAAACCTCAAAAAGCGACTTCAATATTTTATTTTTCTAATATTTTTCTTCCATCATAGATACTTCAACTAAGAAAACCCCAAATTTTCAAGTCATTTGGTCAAAAATTGAGTCTTGTGGATTTTTTCAAAGTTGAAGTTTTATGTGCTACAATATTAGTATTTATTGTCTTTATTTTATGAGCTTCCTTCATGAGTTCGTTGTAAAAGTTAGGAAGACTTGAATAATGTGACAATATTTTTTGTGTTTTTGGGTATGAGTAACCAATACATTTCAGGGATTGTTTGGAATTCAATCACAAAATTATTATGTTTTTACAATATGCAAACATATTGACTTTTATGAAATTTTGGAGAAAAACTTCGTATTAAAGAGATCCAGTACTTGTTTAGGAAACATCAGAAAACGACGCCGTATCCCGGATCTGACGTGCAATTTTGTCTAGTTTTTGGCTATATAGGTCACTGTTTGCGCATTTTTGCGCTAAGAGCGAAAAAATTTTTTTTTTCTATCAGGTCACAATGGAGCCGCATGGTTGTAGAGGAAGTGATATTGTTTAAAGTTTAAATTTTATCTTAACATAGTTCAAATTATACTAACAATAAGAGACTTTCACCAAGTCAGATGGTCATAAGAGGGGAGGGGGGTGGTGTCTGATAATGTAGTGGCCACAGCTTTAACATTTTTATTATTATTTTTTTTAATATTATTTTATGTTTTGACAGAAAAACACAAGAAGGTGGGTGCTCCAGTTAAAAATAGTAAGCTGGAGAGGGAAAGGAGTGATGACTAAGTATGAATAAGCCTTTATTTTCTTAGACACTACCCACATGTTGCTTCACCAGATACAACTAACTCTTTTAAGCTTCAAAATAAAAGAAAGACAAAAACAACCGTTAAAAACATGTAAAAATAACTACAAACCATTGCTCATTGATTTTATTAAACTGGTCGTTTCTTCGATTCATCCTTGTAGTATTGGTCAACTATCTTAGAAGCAATCTCTTCACGAACTTCTATCAAAGTTTCAATATATAGTGACTAAAATTCGTCGACATCTACGTGTTTCTTTTCTACACGCACATCGTTACAGTTCAAAGCAACAATCATCTATAAAATATAAAAGAAATTCACTAAACGGCGCTAAAACGCTACGTTAAATATTTTTCTACGTAAACGTCGCGATCACCAAGGCAATCTTTGAATATTTTAATCGCAATTTTATAAAACGAACATTTTACGCTCTTTAGTAAAACCCGTTATATTGGTTTTTTAAACTTGAAGTTTTCTTGTATGTTATTCATACAGTTTCGTTAAACACATTTCTACTGAACGACACATAGAGTGATAAAGATTTTGAAAATATTTGCTGGAACTCTACTGTTCATAAATATGATTACCGACCTCTGATGATTGTTTATCAAAAACTACCTTCAATATTGCGAATTGCCAATTCTTTATAGATAGGGTTTGTTTCGGTTGCTTCGACAAGTGATAGCAGGGATCGATGGACTTTACAACCCAAACTCGGAAGAGCATATATGAAGTTGTTGAAACGAGATTGATAAAAATCAGTTCAAATTTTACGCAGTTCACTATATTAGAATATCTGACCCCATAACGATTGAATTAACACACCTCCGTGCACCCACCGTAAAATTTCACGTGGTCTATGAGCAGTCCCTGAGAATAGACCACGTCTTGTCAGCCAACATTGGTATGTATCTGAATTGATCCATTGAACGAAAACGTAGGTAAAAGATTTTTTCTAATGATTTATATAGTTTTGAAGATTTTGGACCACCCTAACAGCAACAAATACACAATTATAGTTTATTTCAATATCAATACATGATTTAAGAGCCCCCAAATTAAAAGGTTAATCAAAACCTACTTTCAGAAAGCACATCGTGATAGCTTATTATCGATTATTGTAACATGCTTTCCATAATCAGCAGATTTCAAAATTTTGAACCACCCTAATATAGATAAATCAAAATGTATGATAAGTTCCATATCACAAATAGATTTAGGGAACTTAAGTCATCATAACCTGTGAATTTTAGCAATTTAGGTTAACATTTGAGGTTTTGTCCGACTTTTGTATGGAGGCCCGCCACTGTGCGATGAGCGGGCATCGCTAAGTGTAACACTCACCGATGATCTCTCATCGTTGGCTTGGGACAACTGTGAATAATCGTTATGTTTATCAGTATTTAATGCGTTTTCGCTTTAAAAACGTGAACTATTATTTAATTTAACTGTATTCATGACGTTGCAGGTTGTGTAGTCACAATAAAAAAAATAATTATGACAATAAAATATTCTTACCGAATGCATCGCTTTCATTAGCGTCATCGAGCATCTTCTCTCTTGATTGCGCTCTCGTATCGAATCGGACAAGAGAATGAACAGCATTTCGAGGAGCGTTCCCGAGCATGTCGGTTCACGAAATGTTACATTCGCGAATGTATCACTTGTTGAGTATGGACCATTCAGTGGTTTGCGATAAAAATCCACACACTGTTGAGCAGTGTTGTTATTTGTTTAGCACCGTATGACAATATTCTCATATCCATTTCGAGACGGAGCGTAAAAAAGTGATCACTCAACTTTGACTCTCCAGAATTCTTTGATTTCCCAACAAAACAACAATTATTTTGACTTTTTCGAAAGACCTACTTTTTGTCTTTCGACTTCTAGCTTTGACTACCTAGATAAAACGGAAATAAAAAATATGCGACAAATAAAACTTTTTATTATTTTACGGTTTTTGTCCAATTTTTGTCCAACTTATTGTGGTAAATACCAGAGGCAACGTAAATAAAAGATTGTTTGCACACATACAAGTATAAGTAATGGCTGAATTATTGAAATAGTGTACTTCACATAAATTAAAGACTAAATAGATGAAAAAATACGCAAAACTGTTATGGCTCAACAGCACAATTGTGTCGGTTCGTCACGAAAGGGATATATCCCAAGAAACATAACTAGCTGAATAACAGTTTCTTAAGCTAAAGTTTGCTTAAGAGTGGTTTGTTCCACTCTTGTACAGCAATAATGTTTGTAGGGTATGAGCTAATTCTATAAAAATAGAGGAAAACTTTAAACAGTAAAAACTTTGGTTTCCTTCGATAAAACTTTTTCAAATTTTCGGAGGAGATACATACTAGAATAGTATATCTTTCGAATGCCGGGTGTTAGTTTGGAGTGCATTTTTATCTGTTAATAGCGGTATCAGGTACACCGTGCGTGCATATTTACTCATACAAGAAAATCCGTTAGAAATGGGTCAAAGTCTTCAAATAACAAAAACTTTAGTTTCCCTCGATGAAACATTTTCAAATTTTCAGAGGAGATACTAGAATATTATATCTTTCGAATGCCGGGTGCCATTTGGGTGGACATATTTTATTTATGAATAACGGTTTTTGGCACACCGTGATTGGTTTCTAAGGAAGTTAAGAGATAACTTTTCCAACGTTGTCCTCAGCCTGTTCAAAATACGAATTACAAATACATACATACACATTTACCATAAATTTTAATGTTTGAACATAACCCCATAAAAACGATTGAACTGCTCAAATACTACTTTACGAATCGAAAAATATTCTCTAGTACACTTGGATTAAAGCTCGTAGAAAAATTGCGTTTAGCAGAAGGTGATAATACCAATAAAAAAAGTTTTGCTTTAAAAAACCTTTTAAAAATGTAAATAGAATCAGTTAGAATATCAATTGTTGTTTGGGTTATGTGTCTATTATCAACATCATCAGTGAAGTGACATAATGTGGGAATTCCTACGATGTATGTACCTACGCCGAACGCATAGACCGACGGTCTCTTGTGTATGTACGTATGAACGTTCAAAAAGCTAATTGACTTTGACATCAGTCAGTGGGGGTAGCCCCACATTGGGATAAAACCGTGCGCTGCAGCAAGATGTCATCTTGAGATGCTTCTCCCACAATCGACACCATTCATGGGTCTAATTGCGGATGCAAATAAATGGATATCAGCATTCCAAGGTTTTCGTAGCGGCATTTGGGATATTCTGGTATTTTGCAGGTGCATAATTGTTACTTGCAGATGCAGTGTATGGGTACAGTACGGAATTTCTGTTGTTCCTGACGCAAGAAGTTCCAGAAGAATGATAAATAAACCCGTCCACAATTTGTTGAACCTTGCCACACCAATCGGACTACCCGTATCAACATGTTAATACGCTGCAAATTTATCGATTGCTATAAAGTCCATTGGCGTTTACGCCGACTTCCGCTCGTCGACCAAATTATGCTCCAT
The DNA here is from genome assembly GCF_035046485.1 of Aedes albopictus. Classification (NCBI taxonomy): domain Eukaryota; kingdom Metazoa; phylum Arthropoda; class Insecta; order Diptera; family Culicidae; genus Aedes; species Aedes albopictus. Next base: position 220,722,518 of record NC_085138.1, read on the forward strand.
AATCGGATAAAACGTGTTTCCATGCAATCTAGCAGCACTTTTCATCGAGTTACCTATCAACAGCGCAGCCGGAGCAGTTACAAGTAGGCCTTTTCAACTTTTATCTTGTACCCCATTACTCACTTCTGGCGGACTGCTTCTTGGGGTATAATGGCTGGCTTCCCTTGGCACTCTGCAACGACGACCTAAGCATGCGGTGGGATCTCGTAGAAAAAAAAAGGAAAAATAAATAAAGAGGCCTGCTAAGTTTTGTCTCACTTGTTCCCTTCTTTCGTGGATCCACACATAAATTAATTTAATTAATTGAGTATTTAATAAATTTATGTAGTGAACATTTTATGAAGTTTAGCCTCGGGCGATACAGGATAATCTTGGAAATACAGCGTCGCGAACAGCAGCGTCGACTGGTTGTCAAGTGAGTGCGATAGTCTATTACGCGGGTAGTGCATATATCATTCCCTAATTAATATGTACATAAATATCTACTGGTTACCTGCGAAAATAACGCAAGATCATATAAATTTTTATTTTCATTTTTCATCGCGGGTTTTCTCCGCGGACACTTTACTACTACCGGGCAGCACGGATGGGTTATTGGGCTACAAACACCAGCATCGACGACGATCATCGCCACACATTTTTTTCCACCCAACCGGCAGCTTTCTTAATTAATGTCAAGAGTGTCATGTTTATGTCGTTATGTTATTAAATTACAATTAATAATAATTTGAGCACAAATTATCACATATTGTTAAGTGAGAAATATTACACGATAACATGATTTGTTGGTATAAATTAAGTCGCGGAATGATTTATGACTTGTGGTGCTGCCGGTACTACCAATGCAATCCGATGAAGTAAAAACAATCCATGCTTCGATGTTCTGTGTCATATGATTCCAAAATACTTGCAACAATGTTGCATTGAAATCTGTTAAGTTTGTTGGAGATGAACCAGTTTCATCTGTTAGGACCAGATTTTATTTCCAAGCTTTTCGGTATTTTAAAGCATATAGGGGAAATTACCTATTCTCGGCCGTTTTGTTCTCTTCGTCTTTGGTTTTTTTTTTTGAAACCTATTGAACTCAGAGTTGGTCTCAAATCCTTCCCAACTAAGCTGAATTATATGGCCAAGTTTCAGGCAATTTGGCTGACAAAAAACCCCCATGACGAAGAGAACAAACCTGCCGATAATACCCATTGTCACCCTACATGACAACGTAAAGCCTAAAAAAATTCAATGGGTTCTGCTACGTAATCCAAACATTCTTGAGCTTATAACGTAATGGCTACAATTTCGCATGATAAGCTTTACGTTATTCCTTGTTTATCCATCGTATTTCGCCATTATCATAATCTTGTGCAAGTATGCATAGGGTCTGGGACCATTTGAGCAGGAGCACCTATTTTGGGCACTTGCTGCTATAGCTCAGTCAATTTCAAACCGATTGCCTTGATTTTTTGCACATGGCTAAATATTGTGCATATCTGATCTGCCGTGTGCAGCATAGTTGTCCCATATTCTATGGGAATCCCTATTAACATGGGACAACTATGCTGCACACGGCAGTGATCCTGTCTCAAAAAAAAAACAAATTAACCCTTATGTGGCTGACAGGGTACCCGGGTACCCAGCGCCCATTTAAAAAGCACGGTGTAGAAAAAAGCAAAAAGTTTGTCGGACACGTAACGGTTAATCGGTTCAAATTTGACTGAGTTATAGCAGCAAGCGCCCAAAATAGGTGCTCCTGCCCAAATGGTCCCAGATCCTATATTATATGATTATTTTAGAGCTTCTAGGCCATCCAAAATATCTTCGAGTTCAGATGTAATACTCCATCAGACATTATAAGTTATTTTGGATCATCGAACCTATTATGAAATATAGCTAACCATACCTTACTTTATATTGCGTAGCTAGTTAGCTAGATGAAATTTCATTTTTCAATTTGTCAATTAACACTCTGTGTCTTCTAATTTTCAAGTTTATCCCAGTACGTTAAGTTAGAAATGTGTACCCTAGTTGCATTTCATCGGCGTAGTTGGTCGCTTATAGTACCTACATAAAAACAATTCGCTCTCGCTTGTATGATTAGAAGGCTCAATCGTTGAAAGGTTCGCATCTAAGCCGAAAGAGAGATGGAATTGTGAAAATAGGAGTGTTCATGGTGTGCACTCGGAGTCAGTTTGGCTTTCTAAATATTCCGCAGAATCGTTACCTGTTCTGCGGCTTAGTTGGTTAAAGTGCCGGTCTTGCGAATACGGAATCGTGGGTTCGAATCCCAACAGAAGGTGATTTTTTGTCATAATGTTATCTCTAAATTTGCCAATTAATCAACATTATAATTATAATCTATATAAATAAAAATGAGTTTGAAGTTCCTTTGAGGCAACAAAACTCACGAACGGATGAACCGATCAGCATGACTCTTGCACGGCTCGATTCGTATTCATGGTGGCTGTGTTTATATGCAGAAAAAGTTACGAAAATCATTTAAAAAAGTATGAAAATTGTGAAAATATTGATTTTTTTTTATGAGCCGGGAAGAAATTCAGCGTGATCGAAATGAAATCAATCTAGAGTGCGTTGCTGCGATGATCTCAACAATTGTCAAACCACCACAGCTTGGCAAGACGAAGTTTGCCGGGACAGCTAGTAATTTAATAATTTTTATGTTTTCCCCTGTTTAACGATGTATAAATAAAGCCTGATAAAGTCAGTGTGTTAGCGAGGCCATCGCCGCCAGCGCACCTTATTCCTAATCTACCTTGAACTACGTACACTAATGTCGAATTCGTTTTTGAACCTGGATTGGAACTGGATTGGCGGAAAATGTGTAAACAAACAAACGTCAAACAAACTTTAGTACAAGCGAAACCGAAGTCGGGTTGGGGTTGAAACTGTGATCTCATCCAGTTCCAACCCAGGTTGGAACTGAATCAAAAACGAAAACGACATAACGCAGACTCACTACGCCAGGTAACAACAATGACTGTCAAATTTAGGTAGAAAGAGGATATAAACAATATAAACAACGTAGCCTTACTCCCAAAAGTAATAGGGTACTGCAAACACCTGATCTAACCTCACTTTGTCTGACAGTTCTGCGAGCTTGTTTACAAGGTGTTAGAATTTTTAACGAACAGCGAAAATTTAATTTACGTTTCCGGTCCCGAAACCATTATGATACCAAAATATTGATTATATTCAACTCTACTAGTACGAAACCAATCGTCTAATTACCGTTTTACTAGAATTGTATCAAAAAAACAGTTTTGCCGGATCTCCGCCAAAGATTAAGTCCATGTAAACAAGCTCGCTGAACTGTCAGTGCACGGCTTCGTGACGTCATCTTGCAGTATCCTATAAGTGGTGGAACAAATTATTGATATAGTGCTTGCAACTATTGGTTCTGATCATTAACTTAGGTTCTAATTCTTAACTTCTCGCTAGGTAAAAGTATAATTATTGAAATTAACCTTCACGTACCCGACCCTCGACAACTCATTCTCAAAATGCTGACATTTCGTCAATTTTCATCCGATTTTTTTTACAAAGTCACCCTCAATCGATCATAAATTAAATTGGTGCAAGTTTATTATACTCAAGTGGCCACGCAATATTCGGAACCATTCCGGAGTTATTCCGGATTGTACTGGGGTCAGGAAGTTGCCAAAATGGCTAAACGAGATTATTTCGTGTGTTATTGTGTTTTATGGCTAGTTTCCGCTTCGTACGTACTGTGCAAAAAGATAGCCCCGTAACGTGGGTAGATCACCTTATAATGGTGCGTTACGGTGTAAGATCTACCATAACAAATTCTGATCTTGTAATTTTTTTTAGCTTTGTTAATTTAAATGCAGGAAAATTCCAAGATCATAATTTGTTCAATTTTTTTTCCATTTATTTATTTTTTTTTATTTATTTTTTTTTGTATTATGTTTTTCATTGTTAATAAACCATTTGTTTCAGGAGGATTCAGGTAATTTTTGTCTATGTATAGAGTAGAGAGATTTATTTTCGTAAATTATGTGACTGTAGTGAGCCTATCACCATTTAATACTATTTTCTATTTCAGATGTACAAGCGGGCAACCCTGCAGTCGGGAAGACGAAACACCCTTCTTATTTTTTGAAGCAACCTTATCTTTCGGTGGCGGGTAGACCACGTTGACCGCGTCGTTTTTATTCGAGCCGAGTGTCGTAATGTCGCGGGTGTAGATGCGTTTTTTTTTTAGAAAAAATGATTTTTTTTTTCGGATCGCCAACCATGGTTTTTTTTTTACTAGTTTTACGCGATCTTGTTTTTTTTAGATAAACTGAGATATTTTTTGTTTTTGTGTAACGCGATTTTTTTTTTGTTTATTTTATTTTTTTTTATTTTTGTTGTTTTTCGAGTCACCAATTTTTTTTCCTTGCGTGTTAAACATTTATTGCAAAGTTCTGATGACCCTGGAGGGATCGGTTCTGCTTGTGCCTCGCACTGAGCCGAAACATACTTATTTATACAATAAATAGAAAATAATATCTTTTGATTTTATTTTCTTCAGCTCGTTTTCCGTATTTTTTTTAATAAATTGAGATGTTTTTTCGTTGTTTTCGCGTTTTTTTATGTAAATTGAGGTTTTTTTCTCGAATCGCCAGTTTTTTTTTCACGCGTTTTAAATATCTATTGTAATGTTCCGATGACCCTGGAGGGATCGGTTCTGCTTGTGCCTCTTACTGAGCAGAAACATAATTATTTAAACAATAAATAGAAAAAAAAAATCTTTCGATTGCCGGCTTTCAAGAGATTAAATTTTAACCAACTAAACAACCAATGCCGTGGGTCCATCGCCAGCTTTTCAGGCGAATCCTTGACCTACATAATACATCTCCCAACCACCCACTCCGTAGTACTTATGGGAGTGTCACTGAGTCGGAGGCCTCTTACATAAGTGCTACATCAACATTTCCTTCCCCTATCCCAAGTTACGGTAAAGATGAGCGTGGCCGGGAATAATGACATTTGTGCTTTTGGTATTCTTGCATAAGATTGGAGCGAAGTTAACTCCCCAGCTTTGTTCCGAAAAGCAATCCGAGCAAGATTAGCAAAAGGTACATGAATGTTGTTAGTATCCAATCTACGAAGTATACCGTAACTACGTTAACGCTAACGCTAACGCTAACGTACGTACTGTGCAAAAAGATAGGACAAGTAATGATCAAGAATGATTCCGCTTCAGAATTACTTGAGCAATTCTCAGATGGCAAGTAATGGAAAAGTATAACGCCAGTAACGCTTTCTGTGCAAATCAAATGAAGCTGTCACTTTTCCGCGCAGAAAAATAGTCCGTGCTATAGAGATAAGTGACACTTCAACACACGAACATACGCAAAAATGCACGCTAATTCAAAAGCTATTCAGATTGCATATGCAAATATAATATTATGAGTCAGAAAAAAATGACTGAGTTGATACATACAACTAATGTGGTCGTTCCGAAACACCTGGAACAGGTTCCGTGGGGGCCTCTACAGCACAATAACACACGAAATTATCACTTTTAGCTATTTGGCAAAATAGACCCCTCCTTCACCCCCTGACGCCAGTGCAATCCGGAATATCTCCGGAATAGCTCCGGATATTACATGGTCACATAGGGCCCATATAGCCGAGGCGGTAAACGCACGGGTATTCAGCATGACCATGCTGAGGGTGACGGGTTCGATTCCCGGTCGGTCCAGGATCTTTTCGTAAAGGAAATTTCCTTGACTTCCTTGGGCATAGAGTATCTTCGTGCCTGCCACACGATATACACATGCAAAATGGTCATTGGCAGAGGAAGCTCTCAGTTAATAACTGTTGAAATGCTCATAGAACACTGAGCTGAGAAGCAGGCTTTGTCCCAGTGAGGACGTTACGCCAAGTAGAAGAAGAAGATTACATGGTCACTTGAGTATAATAATTTCGCACCAATTTATGATCGATTGAGGGCGACTTCAAAAAAATCGGATGAAAATTGACGAAATGCCAGCATTTTGAAAATAAGTTGTCGGGGGTCGGGTATGTGAAGGTTAAATATGCTCGATCTTTTACGAAGCCCGTAGCGTGGGTAGATCACCCTTTTGGGTTGCGTTACGGTGAAAGATCTACCAAACCGAACCCAAGCCCAAACTGCTTCCAACTAGTGGAGCAGCATATTTTAGTAATCAAAGGAAAACACATTGGTCCTTATTACATTTCACACCTTGTTAAAAGTGACAGGTCTCGGTTTTGGTGTAACCGAGATGGATCTTGAAACAAGGAAAAAATGGATTAGTAATCCTCATCTTTTAGTCGGTGTTCACTGATTTGAAGCAGTAGGGACTAGAGTTCCGATGGATGTTCAATATCGATATCATTTCTTGACTTTTTCGTTTAAGGATTCAATTTTGACTGAAAAAGGAGCGTGTTGAAAGCGGAACCTTTCAATCAGAATCCTTCCTTGCGATTAGGTTAAAAATGAATACTGTAACAAAACCGAATACTTCATAACTTCTCAATGGTGATAAAGTAATACGACATGCACTATAGGTACAAAGGACATGGGGCATACCACAATAGATCAAATATTGGTTGCAGTGATTATGTCCCGAACAGAGAAAAGTTCGGGCAGTTTGAGCATTGCTTGGATGCTTTCGACTGCTGGAAGTTTGTACCGGGAGCAAAAAAAATGTCCCGGTTTAGGCACTGCGTGACTTCAAGTGTTCCTCTCTCCGTAAAACAATTGAATATTCACCCTATCATACAAACGCGGAACCTTTTGGTCACACGTTCGTTTTGCATCAAGGGTTCATCAATTACCGTAAACCGGGGTCAAATTGATCTTCGGGTCGAAATTGATCAGACGTTTTTCCGTTAGATAAAGTATGTTATAAATAGTTTTCTCACATGTTTCGTTTAGTATAGGATTCCTACATCACGATACTTGGAAGGAAACTATGTAAAGTATGCTAGATCTAACTGAAAAACATCTGATCAATTTCGACCCGGAGATCAATTTGACCCCGGTTTACGGTACCAGATCCGCTACCAACAACTTTTCGGGTGCCGAATCTCTTTGATCTCTATCGAAACGGATAATCATGAGCTTCCCCTCACTCCAAACCAACCACCCTCTCTTACCCCTTTTCTACGTTAACCTTTCAGGACGCGCGCCTGTTTGAAACTGCACCGTGCTCACGCTGGCTGTAGTTCTCATTGAATGGTTATACTTGACGCTCCAACCAAAGTCTCCTTACGTTGACTATTGACAGTGTTGAACTTGTTCGCCTCTAAATCAATACCACCCATAATGAAGACATTAAGCAATTTTACTACTCGAATTCATACGAAGGTTGCATCCCGGAAATTTATAACCTCTCCGGAAGACTTCTTAGGAAAAACACTTAAAGCTTCGCTCCAACGGCAACCGTATCTACCTACAGGTACAACCAGGACAGGAATCGGTTTCGTCTAAGCGAAAAGAATCCTCGTCGACGTATGGCATGGTGCGCGAATCATTCGTTCTTTGATTGCACCATAACCTCATAAATCGCCGAAGAAAACCGACCCACGTCGAGTGTTCAAGGAGTAAAATCGTAAATTTGCCAATGAAATGTGTGATCATAAAACGGCGAAGAACCGTTCGAAGTCGAAGCTTAATTCATGTTTTCCTGTGTAATAAATTGGTCATGGCTGGAGCGGTTTGTAGAAATTATTGGAATGACTATTGATTTTCTAAGGTTTTTCCTTGCTGTGTTAATGAAGTGTACTCTATAACATACAGGGGATGGCCAAAATGTTTGGGATAGGCAGCTTTTTTTCTCCCACAAAAAAAATCAACATGCTGTAACTTTTCATAGAGTGCATCAAAAAATCTCAAATTTTGACTGTTTGTCAACCTATTATGTGTGCATCATTGGTACAAATTTGGGCTCGATTGATTAATTTTTCGCAAAGTTAGAACCGTTCAGGTAAAACACTATTATTTAGACATCTAATTTTTGAACTGCTATATCTCGGAAACCAGTGAACCGAATTGAATTTTTTAACGTTTATCAACAATATATTGATACTTAATACGACGTTATAAAATGTAATATTTTCTCACGGCAAATTAAGTTATACCGGATTGAAATTTTTACCCATATAGAGGAAAATAAGTCAAATTTACAATACCACACAAAAATTACTAAATGTGTTCTTCCTTTAATCTAAATAGGCTCTAATATATCTGATTAGAGATAACTTGAGAACAGAAGTGGAAAATCTTTGGATATCAATACTAAAATTTATTGACATTGATGTAAAAAAATTACATTTTTTTCGAGAAAAATCCAAAAAGTGTCAATCCATGATAACTTTTTTCAAAGTTTAAAAAGTACCTATGTTTTAATAGTTTGTGAAGCATTTACATAGTGTTAGTGTACGTTCAAAATTTCATTCAATTCGGTTCACTGGTTTCCGAGATATGACAGCTCAAAAATGAGTTGTCTGAAAAATAGTGTTTTACCCGAACGGTTCTAACTTTGCGAAATATTAATCAATCGAGCCCAAATTTGTACCAATGATGCACACATAATAGGTTGACAAACAATCAAAATTTGAGATTTTTTGGTGCGCTCTATGAAAAGTTATAGCTTGTTGAACTTTTTTGTGAGAGAAAAAAAGTTGCCTATCCCAATCATTTTGGCCATCCCCTGTACAGTGATCTGAGTAGTGTGAATCTAGCCTAAAGTGTTCAGTAATCAATAGAGGTATCACAGATTGGTTGACAAACGTACAGCTATGTCTATAGCGGGATACGGAAAGACAACCGAAGGCTAGGTATTCGGTCGAATCGAATGACAAATAAGTGAACCAGTTGGCACAAAGGACAAATGAACGACTGTATATTTAGGTGATATTTAAATACCTCTTTTAACCCTTCTGTTACCAACCCCAACCAGGGGGCGAAAAAATACTCTCTTCGCTATAAAATTTTTGTTATTGAATATTCTTCAACCAAATTTTGCCACAAGAAGCGCATATCCTTCTTATATAAGGGTTTGCTAGGGATTGTTGGAATGTCCACCTGGTTCCGGGCCATCTCAGACACCTCCCTCCTCCCTAGTAGACTTTTGCTCTTACAAAATTTTCGAAATTTGTATGGATCGTAACTCCCCCTAAAGAGTCTACGTAGTTTATGGACAGACCCTAACCGACATTTTTGCTCCTGCGGTTCATTCAGGCACTCCTCCAAGAATTCTTCTATCGGTTCTTCCAGGGATTTCTCTAGGCATTCCTTTATGGTTTCCTCCCGATATTTGCTCAATGAACTTCTCCTCCTGGCATTCCTGTTGGGGTTACATTAGAAATTTCTACAGAGATTCCTCCTGAAATTTTCGGATTTTTTCTCAAGAAATTTCTATTGGGATTCCATCATGAATTCCAGGTGCGGTAATTCAAGACAATCTTTCTGGGATCCTTCGGGAATTCTAGCTGGGTTTCCTCAAGAAAATCATGCTGTGATTCATCCAGAAATTTCCCTTAGAACTCTAATTAGAAATTCTAACTGTGGGACAGCTGCGTCCACTGCCAGGAATTCCTCTAGAGATTTTTTCAAGCATTCTTACTGTGATTCTTCATGGAAATCTTCCTGGGAACAGTAAATTTAGGGTGAAATCACAAAATGGGTCACTTATTCGGCTTATCACTCCATGAACCCTTCATCAGTCTATTCTATTATATGATATTATATCACATTATTGGAAGTACCTATATCCATTCAAAATGGCTGACTTAGGGTAAAATGGGGCAAAATGGACTCCTTCCCGCAACCTGCACAGGATGAAACCATCGCCATTTGATTTATCGGCCAATTTTCCATGGAAAATGCATCAGTTCGAGTTTCAAAACTAGCGTCTTCTAAATAAGTCCGATTACGGGCCCGTTTCTGCCCACTGTGCATTGATTAACTTTAATCTGAAACTCTTAGATTTTAATTTGAGGAAAACAACATATTTCCATTAATATAGACGGAAATAGAACCAAATGATCATTAACAAATTTCTCTTCGGTACTCTCATAACAGGTTCGTGCCATCCGCTCGACTTGTGAATTCCATGCTCATGTTCCACCGGCGCTGCTACAACCATCGATCCTTACAGGTTTCCCTGCAACATAAACGACTGTTGCATGCGCTATTATTATCATTATAGGGCAGGTTTATATAAACATGCAATGAAATTATACTCCTTTTCACGATGCATCGCTTTAATAGTACATTAAACTGCATCAGACACTTTAACGCATTGGAATTATAGCTATTAACCTCTCCTCTTTCGACGTGCGTAAAATTGTTTTCATTATTTTTTGATTATGTTTCCATGCTCTACACCTCTGACCACACATAAAACCTTTAAATGTTATTAAATCAAACTTTATTTTATGTGTGTAGCATGCGCAGCACCGTCGCTGCATTCTTTTCGAATGTGTGGCGTCTTTGTCGGCCGTCTGGCCATGCACATTGAAAATAATGTTGTCTGGGACCTTCAAACTGACTCAGATTTACCCACTGTGCGCTTGCTAATGGCTTCATTGATGTCCACACAAACGCCACATAATCTAAGGAGCCGAGTGTTGCTGTGTGCAGAATAGGTTAATTGGTTCCTTTCCCGGCATTTCTGAATATCGTCCCCTTGATCGAATCGAATAAGCGGTGTGGAGTAAAAACGATTTTTTGAACCACGCTACTGCAGTATAGTTAGCTAGTTATAGGATAACTGGTATGGCGAAATCTTGATGATTATACTTATATCTGAACACACACAGTAGCGTGGTTCAAAAAAACCGTTTTTACTCCACACCGCTTATTCGATTCGTAACCAGATTCTAATGTCGTTTTAGTTTTTGATTCAGTTCCAACCTGGGTATTGCTTCAGAGAGGGGCTAGTGCACATTGCACCCTCAAGGTTAGCTGCGTAGCCTGCAGCAACGAACATCGATGACTCGCTTTGGAGAGTCCATCACGGTAACATGCTGGCGCTTAGCCAGTTTCCCGAGTGGTCCTCATCACTCCCTTTGTCCTCAGAAGGCGGGCAGGGTCAACCCCGCCCGCGCCCTACTGCTAAGCGGACATCAAGAACTGATGCCCACATGCAACCCGATCTGACCTGCCCGCAAAGGAAGGGTATCACTACCCTTCAGGCCCTATCAGATGCATCCGTAGGTTGCAGACAGCAGAGTCTCACCTACCCCGACCTTTGCCGGGGACCCCTTTCCAACCGCGGGCTCGGATCCAACCCAGTAGACCGACACCACGACAGCACCGCTACCGGGACTTCCTCTCCGCGGCCACTTAATCGCTGTAAAGGTCGATCTCGACCGCAGGGCACCGGTATGACCTACGAAGCCGACTTCGAACCCCTGGACCACCTCTTGTACTGCATCTGGACTAGCCATTCTCCGAGTCCACGCGCCACCTCCTCTGTAGCTCCCAGACGATATGGGTAATAGCCGTTGAAACGGCGTTCCAGCCACACTCATCCCTACACATCCTATGGACCAAATTGTCCGGAGTTGTGTCCTCCCCGCATGTGGCAAGCATGCGGTCACGCATTGTGCGAAAACGCGGGCACACGAAGAAAACGTGTTCCGCCGTTTCCTCTAAACCATTGCACACTAGGCATTCGCATTGGCGTAACTAGGATTTTTTCCTGGAGGGGGCCCAGGGGGGGCCTGACTTGAGATGAATTTTAAGCGGGATGGGCGCCCGATAAGTGAATATGCAAATCAGTATTGTAGTTTTGAGTAATCAAAATGACTGTTTCAGATTTGTTCATAGTTTTGTAAACTATATGAGTACGAACAATTCCTCCAAGATTTTTTTTCATAGCTTAATTCAGTGATTCCATCTTGGCTTCTTCCAAAATTCTATCAAGAATTCATCTAGGGATTCCACTAGACATATTTTCGGGGATTTGTCCTGGGATATCTATAGAGGTTCCTCCAGTAATTGTTCCAATGCTTTTTACAAAGTTTCCTTCAGGAATTTCTCCAGAGATCTTTTAAGGTATTTCTGCAGGTATTCAAAGATTTCTACAGGGATATCTCCATATATGCCTTCCAAAATTCCACTAGAGATTGCTCCAATAATTACATCTGGAATGATTCGAAGTATTTCTGCAGGAATGTATTTCAGAAATTCTTTTAGAAAATTTTACTTAGAGATTCTTAAAAAAAAACACTCCAAGAATTGCTTGAAAAATGTATACAAAAAACCTTTAGGGATCCTAGTTTGTTTATGTGTATTAACGAGATTTTTAGCCCTATGCTAGTTCATCTCGGGGCCCACGCTTTATTTCCCTTCTGAATGAAGAAGTCACATTTTGCGAGTTTGTCGAGAGTGGGATTCGATCCCTCGGCGTGATAGTCAAGTGTTCTAACCATCCCACCAGGTCCGCTCCACTAGGGATCCTAGTATTCCTTCAACAATTACTGCAGACATTGATTTCTTCATTTTTTATCCAGGAATATTCCTACAAAAAATCTTCCAGGTATTCGCTAAGAAAGCTCTCCTGAGATTCCATAAAGAGTTCCTAATGGGGCTTGCTTCCAGGATTCCTCATCGGGTTTCTTCAGAAATTACTTCAAGAGTTCCTCCAGGGATTTACCGGAAATTTCTTCTGTTATTCTTACAAAAACGAATTCCGAGATTATTTTAAACATTTCTAGAAGAACTTTTATTGGGATTCCATCAGAAACTCCCGCAGGAATTAATCCAGGATTTCAGGATTTCCTCAGAAATTTCAGCGGTTTCTTCAGTATTTCCCCTGAGAATTCTTCAGAAAATCCTCCTGGAATTCCCTCAGAAATCGAACTTTGTATTTCATCAGGAATGAATCTTGAGATTCCTCCAGGAACTCCTTCGGAAATTCCTCCCGGATTTTTTTCAAGAATTATTCCAGGTATACCTCCTGGCATGCCTCTAGGATTTCATTCAGGCATTTCTCCAGAGACTTCTGCAAGAGTTCTACCAAGAATTTCTCCAGGTATTACCCCAGGTATTTCCTCAGGAATTACTCCAGGAATTTATTCAAGTTTGGATCCAGGAATTCTTTCATGAATTCCTCCGAAAATTCTTCCAGGAATTTCTTCTCTAAGGTTTCCTCTGCACATTCCTCCAGGATTTATTTCATGGATCCTCCCAGGAATTCCACCGATGATTCCTGCAGTAATTCCTCCAGAATATCCTCCTGGAATTCCACCAGAAATTCCTTTCTGAATTCCTCTAAAAATTTCTCCTTGAATTCCTTCAGAAATTTCTCCATGGATTCCTTCCAGAATTCCTCTAGAGATTCTTCCAGGAATTCATTCAGGGATTCTCAAGATATTCATTTTTCCTGCAGATCTTCCATGAATAGTTCCACGGATTTTCCTCAAGATTTCCTATAGAGATTTGTCCAGGAATTCCTTCTGAGGTTCTCCCAGAAATTGTTTCAGGGATTCCTCCAGTTTTTCTTTTGCAAGAATTCCCCCAGGAATTCTTCCAAGTAATTCTCTAGAAATTCCTCTAAGGATGCCTCCAGGAATTTCTCAAGAGGTTACTTAAGTATTACCCCAAGAATCCCTTCAGAAAGTCCTCCAGGAATTGATCCAGAAACTCCCATAGGAATTCCTTTAGAAATTACTACCGCAATTCCTTCAGGAATTCCTCCAAAAATTCCTCTGGGAATTCCTCTAGAAATTTCTCTTGGATTTTCTTCAGAAATTTCTCTTGGAGTTTCTTCAGAAATTTCTCTTGGAATTTCTTCAGAAATTCCTCCATTAACTGCTTCCAGAACTTCTCTCGAGATTCCTCCAGGAATTCATTCAAGAATTCTTCCAGGGATAGTTCCAAGGAATTTCCACAAAAAATTCCTTTACAGATTAATCCAGGAATTCTTCCTGGGATTCCGCAAGTAGTTTATCCAGAACTTCCTGCAGGAATTTGTCCAGAACTTTTCAGGCATTCCTCCTGAGGTTTCTCCAGAAATTGCTTCAGGGATTCCTCCAGGGATTTTTCAAAGAATTTTCCCAGGGATTCTTCCAAGAATTTCTCTAAAAATTTCTCTAAGGATTCCTCTAGGAATTTTTCGAGAGGTTTCTTTAGAAATTTCTCCAGGGAGTTTCTCCATGGACTCATCTCAGGATTTCTCCAGCAATTCATCTAGAGCAATGAATCCCAAAGTGGGCGAAATCGCCCCCCAGGGGGCGAAAATCAGGCCGAAGGGGGCGAAAATGTGAAAAACCAAAATTGGGGGGCGAAAATACTAAAAAAGGGGGCGATTTTTTGAATAATTGAAAAAATCAAAAGTATTGAAATATTCCAGAATATCCAGAATAGTCCAGAATGTCAACTGAATCATTGAAAATTCCTAACATTTCAAATTTTGTTGTTTTTAAGATTATTGAAACATGTCTGTTTTGAGATCGACCACATTTTAAAGATTTTTTTTATGTTTATGACAGGGTTTATGAGGACTTTTCGTCAAAATTCCAAGAAAAAAAAACACAAATGAGACTGCTATATGAATTTCCTAAATAATTCCTAGGGATTATGGAGATCTAATATTATACATGTTAAGAAACTATGAAGAAACTTTTATAATAGATTATGAGAAGAATCGTTTTTTACTTGGTGAGAAAGTTTTGTTTAATTCATGGGCGTTTTTTTTCATGGAATTTTCAATCAAAATTATGATGTTTCAGACGAATTGCAGATCACGTTTTTGATGGGAGCTATCACACATTGTTTGAAAATTTCAAACTTATTACTTAGTACACTGAACAGCGGCTTGCGGTTGAAATTACTATTCTGAGGGTCAATTTAAATACACAACGCCACTAAATTTGTGCAGACTGAGTGTAGTTTTAATTCAACAGAATTATGTTTTCAATTTTACCATGGACTCGATTTTCAATTAAAAAAGTTTCTGTTGGCAACCGGATTCGAACCAAGAACCTTCACATCACCAAGCTCGCACGCTACCGCTTGGCTATCGAACCGGTTGATGTGAGAAGAAACAAAACGCACACAAGAAGCGTTGGGGGGTCGATGATCATGTTTTGCCATGGTAAATTTAAAAACATTTTTATGCTTGTCATTACTGCAAGCCGCCTTTCAGTGTAGCTGTTTTGATTTTTTCCACGAATTCAGCGTTGATTTCCCTCAAAACCGAGTAATGACTGTTGAATATTTACTTATTTGGCAATAGAAGTTTCTCCAATTTATACTGGCTTTTCATTATTTGCATTTACATACTTTGAAAAGCTTACTACATTTGAAAATACACAGATATATTCCTGATTTGTTCTTTCTGTAAAAAAAATGTTTTTGAAATTGTATTTCAATATCCCACCAGTAGGAGAACCCTTGTAAAAAACACTAGTTAAATATCTGGTGTAAGATAACGAGTTTTCGTAAATGTTTACAGACCGTTCTGTTTGCTCGTTTTTGTTCAAGAATATGTATAGCACAAACATGATTTCAAAATATAGTGTTATACATGCAATAATGCGTTTTTTAATAAGAGAGATACTAATTTAGATACATTAAATATCAGTTTCACCACAGTAGTGTCAAATAGTGGGTTTTTGAAGGCTGAAAAATAAATCTCAAGGGGGGCGAAAAAGTTTTTCTCAGGTTCCAAGGGGGCGATACCTCCTAAAAGTTTGGGAAACACTGATCTAGAGATTGCTTCGGGAGTTCTTCTAAAAACTCTATGCAGAGAGTACTCCAGGCATTAGTCCAGGAATTTCTTCAGGGAATTTTCAAGGCAATTCCCCAGGGTATCCTTTAGGGATTTCTTAAGAAATTTCTCGAGAGATTCCTCCAGGAATTGATACAGGCATGTCTCCAGGAATTTATCCAGGGGTTACTCCAGGCATTCCTCCAGAAGTTCCTCCAGAGGTTTCTATAGGGATTCCTTCAGGCATTAATCCAGGATTCCTTCAGAAATTATTACCGCAATTTCTCCAAGAATTTATCTAGAAAATCCTCCAGGGATTCATTTAGAAATTAACCCAGGAATTCCTCTCGGAGTTTATCCAAGAAATATTTCAATAGTTCTTCCTGGGATTCCTGAATGATTTCCCCCTGAGATATCTCTAGGAATTCCTTCAAATATTTTTTCAGGAATCCTCCAGGAAATCCTCAAGGGATTCTTTTAAAAATTTTCCCACAAATTCTTTCTGGAATTTATTCAAGAATTATTCCAGGTATTCCTCCTGGGATTCTTCCAGGATTTCATCCAGGCATTTTTCCAGGGACTCCTCTAGGAGTGCTACCACGAATTTCACCAAAAATTACCCCAGGTATTTCTTCAGGAATACTTTCGGTAATTTATTCAGAAATGGATCCAGGAATTCCTCCAGGAATTTCTTCGGAAATTCGTACAGCAATTCCTTCAGGAATTGTTCCGGGAATTTTTCCAGAAAACCTTCCAGGGTTTCCCCCAAGAATTAATCCAGGAATTTAGTCTCCGAGGTTTCCTCTACACATTCCTCCAGGAATTATTTCATGGATTCCTCCAGAAATTCCTCCGATAATTTCTCCAGTAATTCTTCCAAAAGTTCCTTCTGAAATTGCTCCTGTAAGTCCTCCAGAAATTCCTCTGGAAATTTCTCCTGGAACTCCATTAGAAATTCCTCTCAGAATTCCTCTAGGAATTTCTCTAGGAATTTCTTTGGGAATTTCTCTATGAATATATTCAGAAATTTCACTATAGATTCCTTCCAGAATTCCTCTAGAGATTCTTCCAGGAATTCATTGAACGATTCCTCAAATAATTGATTAAAGGATTCCTCCTGGAATTAATCCATGAATAGTTCCATGGAATTTCCCCAAGATTTCCTATAAAGATTTGTCCAGAAACTCCTTCTGAAATTCCACCTGAAACTTGTCCGGAAGTTCCTCCAGGAATCCCTCCTAAGGTTCCTCCAGAGTTTCAGAGATTTCTCCAGGATTCTTTCTAAGAATATCTCCAGGGATTCTTCCAAGAATTGTTGTAGAAATTTCTCTAAGAAATTTTGCGGGAATTCCTTATGAGGTTTCTTCAGAAATACTCCAGGAATTCCTTCATAAAGTCCTTCAGGAATTCATATAGGAATTCTTTCAGGAATTCCTCTGGGAATTCCTCAGAAATTACTACCGCAGTGTCTCCAGGGACTCCTCAAGAAATTCAACCAAGATTTGCCGTAGGTATTTCTTCAGAAATTCCTACAGGAATTTCTTCAGAAATTGATCCAGGAATCCAGGAATTTCTGCAGGAAATCCTTTAGAGATTGCTTCCGATATTCTTTCAGTAGATTCTTCAGGAAATTCTATAGGAATTTTTCCAAGGGATTCCTCCGGAAATTCTTTCAGGTTTCCTCTAGGAATAAATCCATGAATTTCAACTCCAGGGATTCCTCTAGAAATCCGTCCAGGAGTTATTTCACGGGTTCTTCTAGAAATTCCACCAGGAATTCCTCCAAGAATATACCAGAAATTCTTGCAGGGATTCAAGACAAATCAATCAATCAATCCATTAACTTTTCCAGGGAATCCGCCAGGAATTTGTCCAAAAAATTTTCTAGGATTTCCTCCAGAAATCCATCTTGGAATTGCTGAGAAAATTTGCTTATGATTTCACAAAAAAAAAATGTGCCTTTGATGCTTCGTTCTATGATTTTTCAAAGTCTGTGGAAAATGTTTGATTTTCACTGGAGTTTTCCGGAAAATTAGGCAACCCTGATTTTTTTTTCAATTTATTTTTTCAAATATATATGATCCCTACCTTATTTCATTAACCTTCAGAAACTTCATACCAATTTGTACGATAATAAAAAAAATCCCCTAATGCTCCAGGCATTGGTCCAGGAACTTTTCCAGAGATTCCGCATGGAATTTTTCCAGAAGGTTCTCCCGGATATCCTCCAGAAATAAATCTAGGAACTTCTCCTGTGATTGCTTGAAGAATTCCTCTAAGGATTCCTCCAGGAATGCATCTAGAAATTCCTCCAAGGATTCATCTAAAAAATTTTCTAGTAATTTCTACAGGGATTTCTGATGCGGATTCTTCAGATTTTTTTTTGCTGAAATTCCTAGCATAATTGCTTTTTGGATTCCTCCAGGAATTCATCCAGGGATTCCTCCAGGCAGCCCCGGATTTAAGGGGGGGGGGCAAAGGGGGCAAGTGCCCCGGGCCCCCCAATTAAGGGGGCCCCGAAAATCTTGAAGTACTATATATTTGTTTTCAACGAAACCCCACGAAGGGCACTATAATAGACGTTAATATTCTATGTACAGTACATGTCCTGTTGTAGTTATAATTGGGTTCTTAAAGGCAACCCTGATTATTGTTTGGCAATTATCTAAATTTTCACTTGAG